>NC_083762.1:4502808-4620308 GCF_963514075.1 Conger conger | reverse complement strand
TTTCTCTTTTCTGTGATGTCACACCTCAAAGGATTCAACAGCATTGGTGGGGTTAGGAAGGGTTGTTATGTAGCCCTATTAATGTGAGCTCTCTCTCTCTCTCTCTCTCTCTCTCTCTCTCTCTCTCTCTCTCTCTCTCTCTCTCTCTCTCTCCCTCTCTCCCTCTCTCCCTCTCCCCGCAGGTTCAGCCTGGTGCAGAAGCACACGGTGGAGTTTAACCAGCTGGCCATGGCTAACTCTGAGGGGTCAGAGGCCATGCTGAACCGGGTGATGACCAAGGACAACATCGGGGTGGCCGTGCTACTAGAGGTGCACAAGGACATGATGGAGATGTCCTGTGAGTGTGTGCCTGTACACACACACACACACACACACACACACACACCCACACACACACGGTTACACCCCACGCATTCTCACTCACACACACACACACACACACACACACACACACACACACACACACACACACACACACACACACACACACACAGTTACACCTCACACATTCTCACACACACACACACACACACACACACACACACACAAGCGCAAAATTGCACCACGCATTCACGTATGCACAGAAACACACTTACATTACATTAAATTATTGGCATTTGGCAGACGCTCTTATCCAGAGCGATGTACAGTTGATTAGACTAAGCAGGAGACAGTCCTCCCCTGGAGCAATGCAGGGTTAAGGGCCTTGCTCAAGGGCCCAACGGCTGTGTGGATCGAACCGCTGACCTTGCGGGTCCCAGTCATGTACCTTAACCACTACACTACAGACCACCGGCACTGAAACGCAGCTACACAGATACACACTCAAATTCATACACACACTCGCACTCACTCACTCACTCACACACACACACACACACACACACACACACACACACACACACACACACACACACACACACACACACACACACACACACACACACACACACACACACACACACACTAGGTAGGTCAGGGTTCATGGAAGTCTCGTTCCTCGCTGGTTTTCCACCAGCCCCTTTACCTGGGAGTCAGGTGTGAAGACAGTCTGACCAATCAGCAGCGCTAATTGTACAGTTAATTGTCCCGTCCCTATTTCAGTCCCCAGTATATTTGAGTACAGTTCTATATAGGCATAACACAACCAGGGCCGTGTCTGATGACCCTTCCTGTAGCAGTGCGCCCCCTGCTGGTTTAAAACCACCCCGCCACAGCAGCTCTGCCCTGATTGGCTGGATCCCCCCCCCCCCCCCCCCCCTCTCTCTCCCCCCACAGCCGGAAAGTCCCTGCAGGGCATGGAGAAACAGCTCCTCCTGGTGGCCAACGCGCACATGCACTGGGACCCCGAGTACTCGGACGTGAAGCTGGTGCAGACCATGATGTTCCTGTCCGAGGTGAAGAGCATCGTGGACAAGGCCACGCGCAGCCTGAAGCTGTCCTCCGTCTCCGGGGAGACCAACGCCATCCCGCTCGTCCTGTGCGCCGACCTCAACTCCCTGCCCGACTCGGGTCGGTTCCTCTCCCACGTCTCATTTGTCCGTTTTTATTTTTTATTTGTTTATTTTGTGTGATAAATTCTTTTGCTAAAAATTACACACTGAAAGGTTTTATCAGTGTACCTGTGTGGGCATTTGTGAACTAGCTCCGAGGAAAGGTGTTTAGTAGTAAGCACCGTGCACCGTAAATCCGTAACCTCCTTCAGATGCTGAGAAGGGAGGCTACGCTAAGAAGGGAGGCTACGCTAGGGGGGTGGCTACACTAAGAAGGGAAGCTACGCTAGGGGGGTGGCTACGCTAAGAAGGAGGCTATGCTGGGGGGTGGCTACGCTAAGAAGGGCAGCTACGCTAGGGGGGTGGCTACGCTAAGAAGGAGGCTATGCTGGGGGGTGGCTACGCTAAGAAGGGAGGCTACATTAAGAAGGGAGGCTACGCTAAGAAGGAGGCTATGCTGGGGGGAGGCTACGCTAAGAAGGGAGGCTACGCTAAGAAGGGAGGCTACGCTAAGAAGGGAGGCTACGCTAAGAAGGAGGCTACGCTAAGAAGGGAGGCTACGCTAGGGGGGTGGCTACGCTAAGAAGGAGGCTACGCTAGGGGGGTGGCTACACTAAGAAGGGAGGCTACGCTAAGAAGGGAGGCTACACTAAGAAGGGAGGCTACGCTAAGAAGGGAGGCTACGCTAAGGAGGCTACTCTAAGGAGGCCTGAGCTAAGGCTTTCACTGAGCTTTCCCCAAGGGGTTTCCGCTCTAATGGGACCAGCTTTTCTCACTGTGTGTGTGTGTGTGTGTGTGTGTGTGTTTGCTGCAGGTGTGGTGGAGTACCTGAGCACAGGTGGGGTGGACTGCACGCACAAGGACTTCAAGGAGCTGCGCTACATCGACAGCCTGACCAACTTCAACTGCAACGGCAAGAGCAGCTCGTCCAACGGCCGCATCACGCACGCCTTCAAGCTCAAGAGCGCCTACGAGAACGGCCTGATGCCTTACACCAACTACACCTTCGACTTCAAGGTGAGCTCGAGAACAGTCTCTTACACCAACTACACCTTCGACTTCAAGGTGAGCTCGAGAACGGTCTCTTACACCAACTACACCTTCGACTTCAAGGTGAGCTCGAGAACGGTCTCTTACACCAACTACACCTTCGACTTCAAGGTGAGCTCGAGAACGGTCTCTTACACCAACTACACCTTCGACTTCAAGGTGAGCTCGAGAACGGTCTCTTACACCAACTACACCTTCGACTTCAAGGTGAGCTCTAGAACAGTCTCTTACACCAACTACACCTTCGACTTCAAGGTGAGCTCGAGAACAGTCTCTTACACCAACTACACCTTCGACTTCAAGGTGAGCTCGAGAACGGTCTCTTACACCAACTACACCTTCGACTTCAAGGTGAGCTCGAGAACGGTCTCTTACACCAACTACACCTTCGACTTCAAGGTGAGCTCGAGAACGGTCTCTTACACCAACTACACCTTCGACTTCAAGGTGAGCTCGAGAACGGTCTCTTACACCAACTACACCTTCGACTTCAAGGTGAGCTCGAGAACGGTCTCTTACACCAACTACACCTTCGACTTCAAGGTGAGCTCTAGAACGGTCTCTTACACCAACTACACCTTCGACTTCAAGGTGAGCTCTAGAACGGTCTCTTACACCAACTACACCTTCGACTTCAAGGTGAGCTCTAGAACAGTCTCTTACACCAACTACACCTTCGACTTCAAGGTGAGCTCGAGAACAGTCTCTTACACCAACTACACCTTCGACTTCAAGGTGAGCTCGAGAACAGTCTCTTACACTAACTACACCTTCCACTTCAAGGTGAGCTCGAGAACAGTCTCTTACACCAACTACACCTTCGACTTCAAGGTGAGCTCGAGAACAGTCTCTTACACTAACTACACCTTCGACTTCAAGGTGAGCTCGAGAACAGTCTCTTACACTAACTACACCTTCGACTTCAAGGTGAGCTCTAGAACGGTCTCTTACACCAACTACACCTTCGACTTCAAGGTGAGCTCGAGAACGGTCTCTTACACCAACTACACCTTCGACTTCAAGGTGAGCTCGAGAACGGTCTCTTACACCAACTACACCTTCGACTTCAAGGTGAGCTCTAGAACGGTCTCTTACACCAACTACACCTTCGACTTCAAGGTGAGCTCTAGAACGGTCTCTTACACCAACTACACCTTCGACTTCAAGGTGAGCTCTAGAACGGTCTCTTACACCAACTACACCTTCGACTTCAAGGTGAGCTCGAGAACAGTCTCTTACACTAACTACACCTTCGACTTCAAGGTGAGCTCGAGAACAGTCTCTTACACCAACTACACCTTCGACTTCAAGGTGAGCTCTAGAACGGTCTCTTACACTAACTACACCTTCGACTTCAAGGTGAGCTCGAGAACAGTCTCTTACACCAACTACACCTTCGACTTCAAGGTGAGCTCGAGAACGGTTTCTAGGTTGGCGGTTCAAGCCCCAGTGTAGCCGCAATAAGAGCTGTGCAGTTGTTGAGCCCTTAAGCAAGGCCCTTAACCCTTGGCCTAGTTTAATCAACTGTGAGTCACTTTGGATAAAAGCATCAGCTAAATAACTCTAATGTAGTGGGTGAGTTTTCCTCGCTCCAGTCAGGTTGTCAGTGCCTGGTCTCCTCTTGTTGGTTTTTCCTAAATGGCCGGGATGGAAATGTTGGCTGTTTTGAGGGGGTTTGTTATTTTCTCTTGCTGCAGGTTTGACCCTCTCTTTCTCTCTCTCCCTCTCTCTCTCTCTCTCTCTCCCCCTCCCCCTCTACCTCTCCCTCTCTCTCCCTCTTCACAGGGAGTCATAGACTACATCTTCTACTCCAGGCCCCTGCTCAACGTTTTGGGGGTCCTGGGGCCCCTGGACCCCCACTGGCTCCATGAGAACAATATCAGCGGCTGCCCGCACCCCCACATCCCCTCCGATCACTTCTCCCTGTTCGCACAGCTGGAGCTGCTGCTGCCGTACCCTCCACAGGTCAACGGGGTGCACCTGCCCGGTCGCAGGTAGTCCCCCCAGCCACACGGGGGCGCTGCTGCTGATGCTTCTCCCTCCAGCTCTTTTTTTTTTTTTCCTCTGTAAATTTACATGTGTAAAATTCAGTCCTACAGTCAGAGGAGTTGAGGTATGGCCGACAGGGATATCTTTTTTTTTTTGTTTTGTTTTGTTTGTTTTTCTTTTTGTTCAAATCATTTTCATCCATTTTAAATGATCTCTGTGATGACTGCTGGTAATCTGTTTGTACCCTCATCCTCCCCCAACTATTTTGCTTTTCAGCTTTATTTTAAAGACTACACAAATGGTCCTTACCTCCCCCCTCTATGTAGATGTAGATTTATTTTTGTATTTTTAATTAGACCTGTAGTTCAGTTTTAATCAGGGCCTCATTCATGCCCAGAGAGGAACGCAGAGCTTGGGTACCCCCCACGATATCGACCTGTAGGGGGCGCTGAGAGCGTGCTGAGCGCATGCGTGAGGGGTGTGGACCGAGTAACCGTGGTAGCACACGTTATCCCCCCCGTTTGCTAATGCTGTCGATCCAGCGCGCCATTTTAGACCTGCCAGCTGAGCCGGCCCGCCCGCTCTATGGTGCCCGCAGTGTAACACTCTATGGTGCCCGCAGTGTAACACTCTATGGTGCCCGCAGTGTAACACTCTATGGTACCTACAGTGGAACACACTCTATGGTGCCCACAGTGGAACACTCTATGGTGCCCGCAGTGTAACACTCTATGGTGCCCGCAGTGTAACACTCTATGGTGCCCGCAGTGTAACGCACTCTATGGTGCCCACAGTGTAACGCACTCTATGGTGCCCACAGTGTAACGCACTCTATGGTGCCCACAGTGTCACGCACTATGGTGCCCACAGTGTAACGCGCACTATGGTGCCCACATTGTTACGCACTCTATGGTGCCCACAGTGTAACGCACTCTATGGTGCCCGCAGTGTAACACTCTATGGTACCCACAGTGTAACACACTCTATGGTGCCCACAGTGTAACACACTCTATGGTGCCCACAGTGTAACGCACTCTATGGTGCCCACAGTGTAACGCACTCTATGGTGCCCACAGTGGAACACTCTATGGTGCCCGCAGTGTAACACTCTATGGTGCCCGCAGTGTAACACTCTATGGTGCCCGCAGTGTAACGCACTCTATGGTGCCCACAGTGTAACGCACTCTATGGTGCCCACAGTGTAACGCACTCTATGGTGCCCACAGTGTAACGCACTCTATGGTGCCCACAATGTTACGCACTCTATGGTGCCCACATTGTTACGCACTCTATGGTGCCCGCAGTGTAACACTCTATGGTACCCACAGTGTAACACACTCTATGGTGCCCACAGTGTAACACACTCTATGGTGCTCAAACCAGCACTCTGCGTGCTGCTTTCCGTTCCTTATCGCCCATCAATCCTGCCAAATGGTGCAATTTTTAATGTAAATCTGGTGCGTGGCAGTGCTTAGCAAATATGTTCTCGGCTCTAGAAAACACTGCTGTTTTTTTTGTTTCGTATTTTAATATATTAAAGTAGCGCGTTTGTGAATGAGGTGTGTAATGTGGGGGGGATGGATGATGCACTTCTGGGCTGATGCAGGTCGCAGGCCGTAGCGTTTCCGCCTCTGTGGCCCGGGGTGGGACGGGGCCAAGGCTCTGTGCGGCGAGGGTTTCCTTGGACGGGATGTTAACGTTCGGGTTCTGGCCAGGTACCACCTCCCCGGCGTACCTCAGCCCAGACCCGTTTCCCTCTTCTGTGTGCCGTTTAAAGTTTTCGAGTGTAGCCGGAATGCGTGACCTCATTCGGAACGTACCATCACGTGGACTGGGCGGGGGGGAGGGGGGAGGGGGGACAGTTCTGTGTGCCATTTTCAGGTGTTTTCTGTTTGTTTGTGTTTTCTGGTGGGTTTCGGTGGCTGTAGCTGATATAAATGTGAGCAGTGGGTTGAGCATCAGTCCCCCCCCCCCCCCCCGTTTCTGTGGGTCAAGTCCTGGCGGGCAGGCGGGGGGTGGGTTTGGCAAGGAGAGAATCTAATTTAATTTCAGTCTCTGTGAGGGGAACAATCTTTGTAACTCTGTAATAGGCACCAGCACATGCACACACACAGATACAGATGCACACACATACACACACACATACACACACACATACAGATGCACACACACACACACACACACACACACACATACACACACACACACACACACACACACAGATACAGATGCACACACACACACACACACACACACTGAGCACTGTCTTTGAGGCCAGTAGTGACCTTCCTTGGCCATAATTTCCATTCTTCACTCCAGGGGATTTTTCACACAAGTGTTTGTATAAAATATATACATTTGGATTTAGCCTTCACATGACTGTATATGAACCATGAAAGACCTGATCTTTGACATTTTTGTACTTTAAAATAAATTATGATCAGATTTGGAGGAAAATATGATTGTATTGTAAATTTAGGCTAAATTTTTATCAAGTTAATGTTATTAAATGAGAAATTTAAATTACCAGCTTGTACAAAGGAGAACAAATCGAGGTTGTTCCAGGTTTTCACCGCCACTGTTTTGCACTGCTGTTTTTGTTTCCAGGTACAAGCATTTCATTTTTCCTCATCAAATTACTGAGAGCCTTGCACTCGGGGAGTTTAAATTCCAACAAAACCAACAATTATTCTGTTGCGATTTTTTAATCGAACCCGACCACAGCCACGTGTACAGCTTTTTAATCCACAAATGAACACCCTGAGATTCATGATACGTCACTGTGTCCATCCGGATCGTTTCGGCCAGGAAGGCTGTAGTGAACCTAAAATGGCCGCCACTCCTTGGAGGAGAGTGTGAGAGTGGGACTGACGTTGAGGCTGGTTACCCTTCACTCCAGCGTTTCCGTCGTCTCCGATCCGCGGTCGACGAGCGAGCCCTTGGGCGATGTCTTCGTCGGGCCAGCGTTCTGCGGCCTTCCTGTGCTGAGGAGGCTTCGGCGCCTTTTTTTGCGGTCGCCCGGTTTGGCTCTCAGACCCCGTCTTCACTTCCTGTTAAATCCCGCTCGACTGTTAGCGCTCCGCTCCGGAGCTAAACCCTCCGCGGCCGGCCCTGCTCACGATCCGCACTGCCCCTGCTGTCGGTGAACGCCTGCACAACCTCTTTTTGCTTTTATAAAATACTGTTGAAACAATTGTGAAGATTTTATGAAGTCTTTTGATGTTTTTTTTTTTTGTTTTTTTTCCTGTTTTTGTATTAGCTGTGACTTATTAGCCGCGTTCTCTTGGCAGTTAGGAAGTCTCAAGTAATCAGAACTCGTAGCTAACAGAACATTTTAGCATTTATTTTTTTGTTTTTTTTTTCCTTTTCTTTTTGACAGTTGGTTTTATTCCCTGCCCTTTGTCACTCAAGGGAAAAGGCCCTGCCCCCGCCTCTCCTTTATTGGTCAGAATTTGAGTTAAGGCCAGCCCGCAGCCCCGCCCCCCTTCCTTAACTCAGGCGAAACCCTCGTAGTTTTAGCGATCACCGTTTGTTTGAATCCCCGTGTTCCCACTGCTTTGAACCACGACTGCGTTCTCCCTCCCTCTCCTCTGTTAAATAGTGCCATCTGCTGAACATGTCCCTGAAGCCAAGCTCTGCTCCTAGAGTAGCTCTTTCTGGGATGATTTTAGGGGGGTACGGGGGCGCTTCCTGGGGCTCCTGCAGCTTGCCCCCCCCCCTTGGGTATGACGGAGGTGTGGCACCGATCCGCTCCTCTCTTCCAGGTTCCAGCGGACCGCTGGGCTTCCCCAAAATCCACCTGAAAACGTGAAGCATTCCCCTTCTACTCCCAAAGGCCCACGTTACTATTCTGCATCGTTGTGTTTTAGTGAATAATTGGCCTTCAAAGCACTTAGGAGAAACCAGTAGTGCATCTGCCCCCAGAGAATTGGGTCTTATCTTTTAAAAGAATAAATAGAAAAGAAAAACCAAACAGTTTGAACGAAACCGCAAAAATGAAAATCAGAATTTTAATCTTTTTCTTTTTTTCTTTTTTTTGTGGCTTTTTTAAACGAAGGATGAGAGTAATCAGGGCAAGGTTTATTTCCTCCTCGTCCAGGGACCGGGGTCCACTCTGTACATTATTTTTTCTCTCTGCTTTTTTGTCATTTTGTTTTGAACAAAAAGCAGATGTCCAGTTTCTAAAGACCTTCAATTGCTCATAGTATTGTATTAGATTTAAAAATAGCTTCTTCTTTTTTTTGTAAAGTGTCAATAAAAGCTGTATTTCATGTTTTCTTTCTGAAAATGAATTGTGTTGACATGTATATCATGAATTATCCAATAGTATTATGATCGCTTGGTTGTTGTTGTTTTTTTTAAATCCATTTCTTCCTCTCTTTTTTTTTTTTTTTTGTCATACTTCTCAAACCAAATGATTTGTGTTGTAGAAACGTTAGCGCACTGAAATACGGCTTTGTGTAGCTGCTGAGCGGGTTTCAGACGGCGGGTAATCGGAGCGTGACGGACGAGGCGCCCAGTTTACGCGTGGAAGCGCGATTGAGGGAGATAGTCACGGATGTCCCTAAAGGAAGAAATCTCCACCCTTTGTTCAGAACCTCCCGTTAGACCCGGGGAGGCCAACCCCGGCCCTGGAGAGCCGCAGGGTGCGCTGGCCGCAGGGTGCGCTGGCTGTAGTCCTTACTCCG
The DNA here is from genome assembly GCF_963514075.1 of Conger conger. Classification (NCBI taxonomy): domain Eukaryota; kingdom Metazoa; phylum Chordata; class Actinopteri; order Anguilliformes; family Congridae; genus Conger; species Conger conger. Next base: position 4,611,088 of record NC_083762.1, on the reverse strand, counting down.
TTATTTTATCAGTTAAGGCAGTTAATTACACAGTTAACTCGCCTCACGTGGGGCATGTCCAGTCTGAAAACGTTTCGCTGCGGTTTCTGTGCGGAACGATAGGTTTCCTCCCAGCGGTGTGCAGCGTTCTGCGGCAGGCTTTGAGATATGTTTGCTCCCGTCTGGTGGGTGTGTCGGGGATGAAGCTAGGCCTAAGCCCGGAGGACGCCTTCCGACGCCATCGGAGCAAACCGCACTACGTCACTCAGTGTGGTTGCCTCAACGTTTCTGCTACGTTTTGTCGGAACTGAACGGGGCTGAACGGGGTGGCAAAAGGTGAAATGAGGGGGCGGGGCCTGGTCGGCCTCTGCGTTCCTCATTGGTCAGCGCTTCAGTAGAGCCGGCCCTCTGCGTTCCTCATTGGTCAGCGCTTCAGTAGCGCCGGCCCTCTGCGTTTCTCATTGGTCAGCGCTTCAGTAGAGCCGGCCCTCTGCGTTTCTCATTGGTCAGCGCTTCAGTAGCGCGGTGGTGTGAGCGTGTTGTGCGTAGGGGGTGCGGGGAGAAGGCGTGTCGTGACGTGAGTGTGGTGTCCCTCCCGCCCTCTTTTGGTGTCGGTGTCCTCGTTCCTGTGCGTTTCCGTGGTGATTTCGGTATCTAAGGCCGTGTTCTCGGCTCGTTAGACTTCGTTGAAGGCCTCCCCCTCCTCCACGGTCTCTGTGTGGGGAACGGGTAACCGACCTAAGAGGGCAAACCCGGAACTTCAATTCCCATCAGTCCCTTTTCAACATGCACCTTTTTTTTTGTTTGTTTGATTTTGAGCCATCTTACCCCCTCTGTCCGGCTACTTTTTCTCCTTCATCCCCCCTCCCCTCACCCCCCTCCTTCATTTATTTGTTGTATAATGTTGTTCTCCAGGGTACCTGCCTGCCCCCTCTCTCTCTCTCTTTCGCTCTGTCGTATTTCAGGATTGTAATTACCACGCAGAACCAGTAGGGGGCGATGGCGGAGGCCGCTGCTTCACCCTCCCATTTCGCACGCGAAATACGAGAGCGAGAATCACGTCCTCGTCCGACGTTCCTCGCAGCGTCGGAAAACGATCACCGTTCCATCCCAGACCGTGGAAAACTCCAGTAATCTTGGCAATAATAGTCTGTGATTTGGGGAAACTTTTATTTTTGTATAATATCTGAGAGCGTTTCCTCAAGGCCGCGTCCCTCGCTGATGTCACGAGGGACGTGTTCACCTCCACTGCTTTTCTCTTTCTGCTGTTCACCTCCATCCATCCATCCATCCATCCATCCCACACTCATCCATCCATCCATCCCTCCATCCATCCCACCTCTCCATCTTGTAAATTTGCCCTTGGTTTTTCTCCTCCGCTCCGGTAGTGATGGTCGCTGAAGGCCGGGGAACGTCTGTCAGTAGCCGGCCGACTACATTTGTCAGTATATATGTGCCACTATGTAATGCACTGGACCAACCACTTGTTTACCATTTGTGGAATACCAGCAAAAACAACTTGCACAAAGTTTAAAAAGAATGTTAAGTTAATAATTTAAAATTTTGTAATAATATATACGCATACATATATATAAATATGTGTGTGTGTGTATATATTTATATATATATAAAAGGCAGCTGTTTTTAAATCAATATTAGGAACTGTTTAGGGACCGAATGGTAAACAAGGCGTTTTATGTTTTATCTTTGACCGTCTTCTTGGTTATCTTTGGACTAGATTTGTGTTTTATCTTTGACCGTCTTCTTGGTTATCTCTGGACTAGTTTTACGTTTATAACAGGGTCAGCTTCTTTTCTTTACACCTATGTATTTTCCTACTTATGGTTGAAAATAAATTCTATATCTGTTTCACTTTCTGTGTGCTGTCTTTCCTGCTCCCCGCCCCTTTTTGAGGATTCTGGGTAATAAATCCCATGCTGTCCATGCATTTGGAGACCTGTCCGCACCAATAGGTGGCTTAAGTTGGTGTCATTTTAGTTTTATGTTGTCTTTGCTCTGTGGTAGGCTTGGACAGCAGGCCTTATGTTAATCTAATTTGGTCATCATTTGGGCTGTCATGCAATATGCATTGCAAAATGTCGATTGACAGCAAAGTGCAACTGACTGGGCACCATTTACTGTTCTTGACCGATTTGAGCAGTTGAGCAGCTCTTAATTCAATGTTTCTGAAGTGTCTTTGATTGCCTTTTTTTTGTAATGACTCATTTCATTTTCACAATTCAATATCTTGCCGGAGTTCAAAGTGATTCGGCTTTACAATCGCATGACACGATGCACAATGTTGTTTTTATTGTTTTTAGGGGGCGCCTGCGATTGTGCGCTTCTTACTGCGTGCCACTAGATGGCGCTGGCCGAGCAGGATTGAGGGAGCGGCGTTCACGAGGCGTCCCGTGGGCCTCCGGGGACAGAGGCGGACCCCGCAGCCGCCCGAGAACGCTCCGTCCCCGGGCCGTCTTTGGACAGTGCTGCCGGCCGAGACGTCCAGGCGGGATCACGGGGTAAACGGTCAATCCTGTACGGTACGGCTGTGTTATGAAGATGGAATAACTATGACTGGTTTGTGCTTTTTTTTTTGGTCGCAAGCCGGAGTTTTTGAGTAAGCACGGGGAGAGCAGGGGAGCGCGCTGTTTTTGTTGGTGCTTGTTCTGAGGGAGTGCCAGCGCCCAGGTGGGACCGTACCGCTCAGCAGTGGCAGGGGCGGTCGCCAAGAGCCGCCATTCCCCCCCCCACACACACACACACACACACGCACGTCTGTGCGCTGTGGCTGCAGACAGGTTTATAACCCATCTGGGCCATATAACATACTCGGGTCAACACAAAGAAATAATGAAATTATACTATTTCACACCTTTTTTTTTTAAATTTCATTTTATTTGGTGAGCTTTGGGAGCCGGCCGATGATTTGGGGGAGGGGGGGGCGCTCAGCCTGTCAGTGCAGCAATAACGGGGCGCGCCAGGGGGATTGTGGGATGGAGTGGGCCCGGTTGGCGTGGGCCGTAGTGGCTGAACTCCGAGGTCTGAGACCCCTCTCCGCCTCCCGGCCGACGCGCTCACCTCGCGGGTGAGTCTCCGCTCACTGCCCTGATCCTCCCTGTTCGCCGCCACGCACTGCACAATGCAGCGCTCTGTTCTCCCGGCCCCCGCCCGCCGCCCCCCGCCCGCCGCCCGGAGACATCAAACGCAGCCGCACACGGTGACACCAGGCCCGAAAAAAAAAACAAAAACGCCTTTTCAGAAGTTTGAGTTTGGTTTTTGTCCAATTTTTTTCCTTTCTATTAACGTGTATTTTGTCCCTGTGTCTCTGCACAAAGCACAGCAGACGTTAAACTGGATTGTTTTTATTGTTTTGAGCAGGTAGCTGATAACGCGTACCCCTGACTGCAGGTGTGGGCCTTGCTCCCTGGCACACACCTGGAGAGGTTTGCTAAATGCCTGGCTGTGACCCATGCGCATGGCTGTAGCATTTTCAGGCCTGGGGGAAAAATAATCAATATTTTATCATGGATTAAAAATGCACCCCATATCCCCCTTGGGCCCAAACCCCAGAAGAAGGCCAGGCCGCAGTTCCCGGGGTTTGTTTTTCAAACGCGTCAAATGAACAGCTGGATAATTAATTCGCATGTAGACGGCGCAGTTTCACGCCTGCTATTTCGGGTGTCATCTCCGTAGCTAAAGAGCGTGTTTTACTGCGGCGAGCATATGGCGGGGGCGAGAAATACAAACCCAACGACAACGCGCAAAATAAGCTGCCACCGCGTCGCTGGGAGCCGTAAAGCAGGCGGGCCGTTTTTATTCCGCCGCTTCTCGAAAGGTCGCCCGCGTTCGGGCCCCAGATATACGGCCGTTACATAAATCTCCGCGGAGCTGCGCGTCGGGGTAAGTCGGGTCATGCTTTATTTCCCGGAGCCGTGGTTCTGGCCGTAAAAAAGGGGATGGTCTTTTGAGGTGCGCTCGCAGAACGCCGACCCGCGCTGTTCGCTGCTCCCCGCTCACAAACCCGCTTCTCTGTTGACGTGGCAGCGAGTGGTCGGATCCAGTAAAGCGCTTGCAGATGTGTTTCTCTCTCTCTCCCTCTCTCTCTCTCCCTCTCCCTCCTTCTGTCTCTCGCTCCCTCTCCCTCTCCTCCCTTTTCTGATGGGTAGCAGGAATTACAATGTGACATGGCTGTGGTCAGCTTTGTTCAGAATATGATCTCGCTGCACTATTTTGGCTGCTTAATAGTTTTTTCAGGCCTAGCTTGCTAACAGAGTTACTTAAGGACTTGGAAAAAGGGGTGAAAAGCTCCGTGGAAAATATATATATATTTTTTTAAATGCTGTTCTTGCAAACGCACTCACGGGCAGGGTCCAGAGATGTTTGTCACGCACTCGATCTTCGCTTCATAAAATCCCTGCACACTTCTCGTTTTTCAGATCCACGTGGAAGATGTTAGTGACTGTTTTTTTTTTTTGTGTTTTTTTTCTTCTTCTTCTTCTTCTGTCAGTTTCAGTAACGCTCTCAGGCTCTCCGCGAAACAGGAATCGAATGAAGCCGGTGATAAATATAGGCCCTTTGACTGAGAAATATGTAAACCGACTCAGGATAAAAATACACTGATTTATAGAGATGCCGCAGTGCTGCTGCTTCTTTGTGCGAATGTGCCAGAACGCGTATAACGGGGCCCTGAGACGACACGAGGGGCAGATGACACGCACAGGGCCCTCCACATGTGTACCACAGGCCTGCTTCTTTCAGCACGCCGTCGGCCTTCAGCAGGCTCGCGTGCTGTCAGTCCTTGTCGTACGACCGGCTGTAAAATTCAGCTGTGCCAGCTTGAAAAAGCCAAGCTGGTCTACCAGCATGGTCAAGATGGTCATAAACTGGTCTAGCTGGGTATGAGCTGGTCAACCAGCTAAACCATGTCAAGCTGGGAGCTGATCTGAACTGGTCAACCAGCTAAACCGTGTCGAGCTGGGAGCTGGTCTGAACTGGTCAACCGGCTAAACCATGTCGAGCTGGGAGCTGGTCTGAACTGGTCAACCAGCTAAACCGTGTCGAGCTGGGAGCTGGTCTGAACTGGTCAACCAGCTAAACCGTGTCGAGCTGGGAGCTGGTCTGAACTGGTCAACCGGCTAAACCATGTCGAGCTGGGAGCTGGTCTGAACTGGTCAAGCAGGTAAACCATGTCGAGCTGGGAGCTGGTCTGAACTGGTCAACCAGCTACCACAGTTTCAAAACCTTTTTCAGCAGGGTGGATTTTACTTCATATTGGTGTCAGCCCTTATTTCTAGTTGGTTTGTGACATGGATATGTACCTGCCAAAAGTATGGCACTGATTTGATTTGATCTATTTTGGCTCATCGTGTTCCTGTGGTTTTATAGCCATGTTGAATACACCTTCTGTAAGTCACTCCAGCTGAAAGCATCTGTTAGAACCCTCAATTGTAATTCTTAAAGACTTTATTCCCTAGTAATTCCAGCTTTCGGTCCACCTGCAACCAGATTATAGCATCATGTGTATATAACCTTTGACCCCTCTCCCATGCCATGGAGAATAGCCTCCCTGAAGTGGCTTTCATACAGAACACCCTATACTGCCCTGGGGTTAGGGAGATGCACAAAATGTATGAGACCAAACTATTTTCCCCTTACTGCCTAAGGTGCTTGACCGGGATCCGGATGGCTGGTGGTTCAAGCCCCGGTCTGGCCATGATAAGAGCAGCCCTCGGGCCCTTGAGCAAGGCCCTTAACCCCACATTGCCCCAAACTTACAGTTGATTGGACTAGCAGCGTCAGCAAAATAACAAAATTAGAAATTATCCAGGTTTCTGGTATTGGTGTGTATGTGTGTGTGGGTGGCTGAAAAACAATCGGCACAACCACGACTGCCTTCTGCTACGCAATCAGCACAACCACAACTGCCTTCTGCTACACAATCAGCACAGCCACAACTGCCTTCTGCTACACAATCAGCACAACCACAACTGCCTTCTGCTCCACAATAAGCACAACCACAACTGCCTTCTGCTCCACAATCAGTGCGACTGCTCAGACGAATCAGAATTCTAAAGCAATTAGCCTCCACCGGAGAGGCTAGAACATTAAACAAATAAACATAAAATGTTTGAACCAATTAGCATAACAAAAGGGAAACATAAGTAGGATCTATTCCAGGGATGGCCCGGTGCGTATGCAGGGTTTTACTGCCACCATCCAGGCTCAGTCGGCTAATTAGCCATATGCACCATGACCGATTCACTCGTAAATTAGACCACAATAAAATGCTACAAGACAAGAACATTTATCATCTGCTGATAATATCGCAGAATGCAGCTAAAAATGGCAGATCATGTAAATGATTGGAGTAATTCAATAATTAAGAGCAGAAGTTAGTCTGAAATCCAGAAACGGATACAGCCCGCCTTGCCCATCCCTGATCTACGCAGACAACTCGGTTATATCTCAACGGTGTGTTCTGTCGCAGCAATCGTCAAATCTGGACCTCAAATCCGAATCCCACTCTGGTTTTCTCTTCTCCCTGGAAAATCGCTGAACAAATCAGTGCTACTGATTGGCCAGACTCAGACTCTCCCCGCACCTGACTCCCAGGTAAAGGGAGGGTGAACACACCTGACTCCCAGGTAAAGGGAGGGTGGTCACACCTGACACCCAGGTAAAGGGTGGGTGAACACACCTGACTCCCAGGTAAAGGGAGGGTGAACACACCTGACTCCCAGGTAAAGGGAGGGTGATCACACCTGACTCCCAGGTAAAGGGAGGGTGAACACACCTGACTCCCAGGTAAAGAGAGAGTGAACACACCTGACTCCCAGGTAAAGGGAGGGTGAACACACCTGACTCCCAGGTAAAGGGAGGGTGAACACACCTGACTCCCAGGTAAAGGGAGAGTGAACACACCTGACTCCCGGGTAAAGGGAGGGTGATCACACCTGACTCCCAGGTAAAGGGAGGGTGATCACACCTGACTCCCAGGTAAAGGGAGGGTGAACACACCTGACTCCCGGGTAAAGGGAGGGTGATCACACCTGACTCCCAGGTAAAGGGAGGGTGAACACACCTGACTCCCAGGTAAAGGAGAGTGAACACACCTGACTCCCAGGTAAAGGAGAGTAAACACACCTGACTCCCAGGTAAAGGGAGGGTGAACACACCTGACTCCCAGGTAAAGAGGGGGTGAACACACCTGACTCCCAGGTAAAGGGAGGGTGGTCACACCTGACTCCCAGGTAAAGGGAGGGTGGTCACACCTGACTCCCAGGTAAAGGGAGGGTGAACACACCTGACGCCCAGGTAAAGGGAGGGCGGAAAGGCAGCCGTTTGTGATCTGACGATCCCTGTTCCCAACGGGCTCAAATGTGAACGAAAAGAAACTAAACGAAGCGTGTGTCTTCAGTCCTGTCGCTCGGAACAGCCTCCTCTCCCCTCGTCGTGTGCGAAATGGCATCGTTCCCCTCCTCCTCCTCTCAAGGACTCTTCTGCCCGCGGCAGTGTGGCAAACGACATCCCCGGGGGTAATTACCGCAGCATTAAAATCACTTACACGGCCCTCTTAATAGCCGGCGACACTTTTTAAAAAAAATATCACGGTCTCGACTGCTCCCCGATGAGCCGGGAACGCGCGCCGCTCGGTCCTTAAGAGGGCTGTCGGCCCGGGCCGGCGGTGCGAGACGGAGGCAGGAATTCTTATCCTCGCGCCGATCATCCTCTTCCTCGCTGCCTTCAGACTTTTTCGGCGGCGTGTCGCCGTCTTGGCGTTCCCCCGGCGCCAGCGGGCACGTCGACGTCGGCGTCGGCATTCTCCTTCAGCTCCTGCCGTTAGAATCGGGAGACGTCAGATTTCTCTGAGAGATTGTTATTCTTCCTTTAAGGCTGAATTCGTTCTCCATTTTCTTCTCGCACCGCTCGAAAAAATCCAGCTATCCATGACATGTTTTTATTTATTTTTTATTTATTTTTATAACCAATGCCTGTTTTTTTTTTATTCCCCAGGTGCCGACGCAATTAAAGATCCATTCTTGTCTTGTACAGTCGCAGGGGTGGGCAATCCCAGTCCTGGAGGGCCGTGAGGGTGTGTGTGTGTGTGTGTGTGAGGGTGTGTGCAGGTTTTCCACCAGTTACTCCGGCTAAATACACTAATTGGCTGTATTCACCAGTACTGGTTCACCTGTAGACTAGTTCACAGTGAAACATTTCAAATGGGGTCACAATAATTGTTTTCGGCTGTCATTCATGCACATCAAATATATAGAAAGGTAGCTTAAAATATCAGGTGGTGTAAGTGTTGGAGCTAATTGAGTAATTAAAGCCAGAAGTTGGCGTGAAAAACAGAAAAACCCTCATTGCCAACCTCTGCTGTAAAGCCGACGGTAACTCACTCCCCTATGTTCACTGCAGTTCTTCATTCCCACCAGTAAGGGGCAGTAGTGTCCTTTCTTGGTCCTCAATGGATTCAAGAAAAATATACCCTAACTAGTCATAACTTTTAAATCAACATTCCACATTCACTTTTCTTGCTCTCTCTGAAAAGCTAAGCCCTCCAAAAGTATGGTAAAGGTAGAGTGAAATTAGCTGGTCTTGCTATATACTTACGGCATTTAGATTTGATGACTATGAGACTAAAGTACAGACAATCAGCTTTAAGTTTGTGTTGCGTACGTGTGTATATGTTTTACCCTTTCACCATAACTGCTGTCTTTGCTTTGAGTCTCCTCCATTTAGGTCAACGGATGACTGACAGGTGTTCATTGTTGCTACGGTGTTTCCTTTGACACGGACCGTTTGGCCACGTGAAGTATTCGGCTATATTTTAGTATCCGGCTTTTGTTTTCGTCGACCGGTTTCGGGTCCGTACGTTTTTAATTCCCAGCTCCGACGACTACGGGGGAACTCAAATTCAGGGCACTGAGCAGCAAATTAAGTGTTTTGATACTTAATCGTTCCCCATTAAATGGCATTAAATCACACGGGAACAAACCGAAACAAGCAGGCCCGCCCCACCTCCCCTAATTGAACAGCAAGCGGCCATTTTGTGCCTCGGCGTTACATTAAGCCCCTGCTCTTTATCGGAGGATTTGCCGGCGTACCGGGGCCCCTGATGAAGGCGAGATTGACGGAGGGCCGTCGGCGTGTAATGGCGGGTCATTATCGGCGGCTCGGTGAGGGCGGTTGGCACCCCCGACCGCGAGGCTGGCACCGAGCCGCCTCCACGCAGCGCCGGAGAACTCCAGGATTACTCCATCATCAAGGGCGAGGAGGAAGGAGAATCCACTGCTCTCTCTCGTTCTCTCTGTTGCTTTCTCTCTCGCTCTCTCTGTTGCTTTCTCTCTCGCTCTCTCTCTCTCTCTCTCTCGCTCTCTCGCTCTCTCTCTTGCTTTCTCTCTTGCTTTCTCTCTTGCTCTCTCTCTTGCTCTCTCTCTTGCTTTCTCTCTCTCTCTCTCTCTCTCTCTCTCTCTCCACGAAGACGGTGAAATTAGTCGTGAGATGTATGGTCTTGGAGAGAGGAGCAGGAGGCTATGGCAGTCCGGGGGGGGGGGGGGGGGGGGTCAGTGTCTGGAACAGGGACCACAGCCACTCAGGGAGCGGTGGGCGGTGAGGGTTGGGGGGGTGGGGGGGGGGGGGGGTTAATCGTTACAGCCTTCATGACCCCCCAGCCATGATGCTCAGACCCTCACCTCTCCCCCCTGTGTAATAAGTGTTATCAGAGATGGAGGTGGATGAAGTTGAGAGACGGAGGGGGAGGGGGGGGGATTAGGCCCAACTTTGCCACTAGGTTTGGGCAGGTGAAGGGGGTGAGCGTTGCATTGTGGGATATTGAGGCCCATCCCTCGCTGGTTTCCTCTTTTCTCTCTTCCTCACTTCCTTCCTGCTACCAGCTTGTTTCCACGGAAACTGTAAGCTTGCGCGATAGAATCCTCCCTAAACGCAATGTGTTCAATCCCAGACGCACCTGGGATTCCGCACACAATGAGTGCATCAGGTCTAACGCACAAACTCACTGACCTGGGCACTGCCCTCTCACCTGCCTGATCATACTATACCTCACCTGGGCACTGCCCTCTCACCTGTCTGATCATACTATACCTCACCTGGGCACTGCCCTCTCACCTGCCTGATCATACTATACCTCACCTGGGCACTGCCCCCTCACCTGTCTGACACTACCTCACCTTGCTCTCTCACCTCTCTGATCATATACCTCACCTGTCTAAGGATGGTTCAGGTAAGAACAGCACTTGCTCATCTCCCCCGGTACCGTCACCCCCAACAGTACCCTCTACCGCCCCCCCCTGAGGAATTCTTCCTCTGACCCACTTCTTCTGCTGGACCTATCCCAGCATCCTCTGGGAAACCCCAAATTGTTTTCCTCTGGGTGGACTGTGGGAGCTGCGGTCGGCTGGCTTCTTCCCCCTCCTGCTAAGTATAGGTGCTCGCGGCTCCCAGCATGCTTTGCGGCAGGGCAGTCTGGGCCGGAGGACAGGCCGTTGTTTACGGCGGAGGCAGACGGCGGTATTTATAGGTGTGTTTGGAGAGCGGCTCGGTAATTACTCCGCGCCGATGCAGCCGATTGCTCTAACTGCCGGGTTAAGCCACACAAACACGCCGAGTATTTCACTCTGTCTGCGCCCCGGACGGGGGGCCAGCTCACGGGAGGGAGGGAGGGAGGAGGAGGAGAGAGGAGGAGGGAAGAGGGAGAGAGGAGGGAGGCCCTGTCGCTCCGCGTCTCCGTTCCGGTGGGTCTCCGTCCACATTCCGTCCCTGGCCGGAGCGCTGTGCCCCCGTGGCTGAAGATGAAACCACGCTGGCAAGTGTCAACAAAAACCCGTTCCAGGGTCTGTCTCCTTCAGCCCAGCTGGCAAAACAGCACAGTTTTAAACCACTAAAAAAAGAAAATAGAGAAGATTCCTGATGTTCTTTCAAAGTGCCTATTTTTTTTTTTTTTTTTTTTTTTTTTTACTCATGCTACACTTTTACACAGTTGGATGTTTACAGAAGTCGCTGTTAAAAAGGTGCCTCACCATAACAGCTCCATTCTCAACATGGTTTTCACCAGCTCAAGCTAGGCATTGAAACAGCTGTTAGCTGGTCATTTCGAGCTGATCGTGGCTGGATTTGACACCAGAGAACCCTTCAATATGTACGATCACACATATGTGATTGGAATGTTCTTGACTTACCATTCTAATACTGATATAACATTCACTATTGAACACTAATCAACCAAATCGTGCAGATACTGGTCAGGAGCTTCAGTTTATGTTCACATCAACCATCAGAATGGGAATAAAATGTGATCTAAGTGACCTCGACTGTGGTATGACTGTTGGTGGCAGACGGGGTGGTTTGAGTATCTCAGAAACTGCTGATCACGCACATCAGTCTTCACAGTTTGCTGAGAATGGTGCGAAAAACAAAAAACATCCAGTGAGCAGCAGTTCTGTGGGCAGAAATACCTTCTTAATGAGAGAGATCAATGGAGAGAGATCAATGGAGAATGCCCAGATGGGTCAAACCTGACAGGGAGGTGACACAAATAACCACACATTACAATAGTGGTATGCAGAAGAGCATCTCTGCATCAAAAGTGGATAGGCTACAGCAGCATGAGACTTAAAAAGTCCAAAAAATAAGTAATACCTAAAAAAGTGCTCACTGAGTGTATGTGTGCCGCATTATGATGTTTGCCTTAGACAATGATCCCTCGGCAAATAATTCTCAAAAGCTTTGATTACGTGTCTGCATAGTGCTGCACAAACATATCATTTTACTCATTATCATAATAATTGATAATTAAAGTGTTGTGATCTGACGCTGGTCTTCCATGCGGCATCTGTCTGGGATAAGGGAGCGGGTCGTCCCTCTCTAATGAAGTGAGGGTGTGTGTGTGTGGCTGGCTGATGAGATGGGGATTTGGCGGTGTGCGTTGGGGAGAGTTATTACCGTCTGGGTGTGCGCCTGTACGTGTGTAAACACAGCCATTTCTGATCTGCTCTGAGCAGGAGAACACAGAGCCCCCGGTCTGAGGGAAAAAAAACCAATACCCCAAAGACCGGAGCCTTGTACACGCCATGCATGTGGTATTAATGCGCCTTAAGAATGCGCCTTAAGAATGCGCCGCGATTCCTACCACCACCAGCAACAACAACAACAACAACAACAACAAAAACAAAGTGTGTTTTCCAAAGGGAACCGTCGATAAAAATGCGAAACAATAAAGCGTATACATCTGCACATTTCCCCAGACCATGAGGTTGTGTGTGCCGTCTCTCTCCTGCGGAATTTCAATTGGACGTTGCCGTAGCTATCCGCTAACGGGCTGGAGGGAGGGGTTCTGCAGCGGCTTTGATGGTGATTTTGAGGTTTGGAGAAGTTGTCAGGTGGGCGTGCGGCCTGGGATATGTGGGTCCGCTGGGGTCGGGCCGGCTTGTGGTGTAGCTGAGGCGGTTTTATTGGCTGGAGGTTTTGTAGCTGCACACTAGGAGGGTGCAGGAGACCTGGATTGGGATTGAGACGGACACTGACCACATTTCGCGGTTGAAGGTTTTGTGACAGAGCACTAGGAGGGTGTAGGACTCCTGGATTGCGATTGGGACAGATAGCGACCATGTTTTGGGGGTTGAAGGTTTTATAACAGAGCAGTAGAAGGGTCTGGAAACCTGCATCGGGATTGGGACAGGGTAAAATAGTGACCGTGTTTCGGGGTTGAAGGTTTTGTTGCATTGTGGTAGGAGGGTGTAGTAGACCTGGATTGCGATTGGGACAGAATGTGATCATGTTTCAGGGATGAGGGTTTTGTGACAGAGCAGTAGAAGGGTGGAGGAGACCTGGATTGTGATTGGGACGGGTGGTGACCGCGTTTCAGGGATGAGGGTTTTGTGACAGAGCAGTAGAAGGGTGGAGGAGACCTGGATTGCGATTAGGACAGGTGGTGACCGCGTTTCAGGGATGAGGGTTTTGTGACAGAGCAGTAGAAGGGTGGAGGACACCTGGATTGCGATTAGGACGGGTGGTGACCGCGTTTCAGGGATGAGGGTTTTGTGACAGAGCAGTAGAAGGGTGGAGGAGACCTGGATTGCGATTAGGACAGGTGGTGACCGCGTTTCAGGGATGAGGGTTTTGTGACAGAGCAGTAGAAGGGTGGAGGACACCTGGATTGCGATTAGGACGGGTGGTGACCGCGTTTCAGGGATGAGGGTTTTGTGACAGAGCAGTAGAAGGGTGGAGGAGACCTGGATTGCGATTAGGACAGGTGGTGACCGCGTTTCAGGGATGAGGGTTTTGTGACAGAGCAGTAGAAGGGTGGAGGACACCTGGATTGCGATTAGGACAGGTGGTGACCGCGTTTCAGGGATGAGGGTTTTGTGACAGAGCGATAGGAAGGGTGTAGGAGACCTGGATTGCGATTGGGACAGGTGGTGACCGCGTTTCAGGGATGAGGGTTTTGTGACAGAGCAGTAGAAGGGTGGAGGAGACCTGGATTGCGATTAGGACAGGTGGTGACCGCGTTTCAGGGATGAGGGTTTTGTGACAGAGCAGTAGAAGGGTGGAGGAGACCTGGATTGCGATTAGGACAGGTGGTGACCGCGTTTCGTGATCCCGGCGTGATCCCTGAATTCCCTGCTGATTCCATCCTCTCATTATTTGTTTATTTATTTATTTATTTATTCAGCTTCTCGCTGGCGATCGGAGACGTGCTCACAGTCGAGAGTAGGGCTGTCGACGGCTGCCATGTTGTTGTGCAATAGCACGTTAGCGCGCTAGCTGGAGGGGGGTCAACAACACCTCAACAGACTGCCGTGTTGACACATGCCTGGCAGGAGCATGACAGGTGCATGATGAGGAAAAAAAAAAACAACAACAAAAAAAAAACAGCACAACAGGTGCGCGGCCAAACGGGAGGCTAGCGGATAGCGCTAGCCAGGCGTCATGACAACAGGTTAGGGATTAGCAGCGTCTGCTTATGAATATTGATGCGGATGTGAGCGGCGTCTCCGCGCCCGCGTGTTCGTGCGCTCACACCGGGAGTTTGACGCTTCGGTCAGGCGGCTTGCCATCGTTAGCGGACACCGCTGCGGCGGCTCGTGTGTGTGTGTGTGTGCGTGTGCGGTGTCGCCATGACGACCACCTGTCACTGTCCAGTCACAGCGATGAAAGAGCGGGAACCAGATGGGGTGGGGGGGGGGGGGTTCATCGGAAAACGGACTGTACATTCTGACATTCTGACATGTTGTGTGTCAGGTTGGCTGTGGGCACAATGTCCTTTGCTGGGCTCAGCGTCCTCTGTTGGGGTTTCTGTCGAAAAAAACACTCCCAAAGGGTCCTTATTCCATCGCCCCGTTTATCGTGGTTGGGGGGCTCAAAACACACACCATCTCTGGACTGCACTGTCGTTGGAGACCTTCCGGTGATTTTATCCACCAAATTAGTTTTCAAACTCCATGAGCTGGAGATAGTCCTGTCTGTCAATCAGGCTTATGTTTGCAAAGTTTTCAACCACTAGAAAAGAAAATGAGGTAGATTAGTGATGTTCTTTCAAAGCAGTTTATGGCACTTTTTTCCTTTTTCTTTTTTATTTATTATTATTATTATTTATTTTTTTACTCATGTCACTCTTTTACACAGCTGGATGTTTATGGAAGTTTACTCCCTCTTGAACTCAGTTTATATAGCGCCTTTATCCATAGATGCTTCTCATTCACACAGACACCAATGGCGATTGGTGTCTTGCTCAGGGACACTTCGACACATCCGGGCAGGATCGCACCAGCAACCCTCCAACTGCCAGACGACTGCTCTTACCGCCTGAGCCAATGGGACGACTGCACTTACCGCCAGAGCCAATGAGACGACTGCTCTTACCGCCTGAGCCAATGGCCAATGAGACGACTGCTCTTACCGCCTGAGCCAATGAGACGACTGCTCTTACCGCCTGAGCCAATGACACGACTGCTCTTACCGCCTGAGCCAATGAGACGACTGCTCTTACCGCCTGAGCCAATGAGACGACTGCTCTTACCGCCTGAGCCAATGAGACGACTGCTCTTACCGCCTGAGCCAATGAGACGACTGCTCTTACCGCCTGAGCCAATGACACGACTGCTCTTACCGCCTGAGCCAATGAGAAGACTGCTCTTACCGCCTGAGCCAATGAGACGACTGCTCTTACCGCCTGAGCCAATGAGACGACTGCTCTTACCGCCAGAGCCAATGAGACAACTGCTCTTAACGCCTGAGCCAATGACACGACTGCTCTTACTGCCTGAGCCAATGAGAAGACTGCTCTTACCGCCTGAGCCAATGACACGACTGCTCTTACCGCCTGAGCCAATGAGACGACTGCTCTTACCGCCTGGGCCAATGAGACGACTGCTCTTACCGCCTGAGCCAATGAGACTACTGTTCTTACCGCCTGAGCCAATGTTGCCCTATATGAAGACCGTGACACAGAGGAAGAGGCAGAAGAGGACAAAGGCACATGGTTGTCTCCGATGACATCACGGCCACCATTGTGGACCATGTGATCAACCGTGGTCTCACAATGGCAGAGGCTTGTTGAAGAGCACAACCTAATCTGGACCGGTCCACCATGTCATCAATCATGCAAACATTCAGAAGGGAAAACAGGTGCGTCATTGTGCAATACTGTAATTCTTCATGCTATTTCAGTTTACAGTAATTGCATGTTTGAAGTTCATGAAGAATACCCAAACTATACTGTGATGATGGGTTGATGATTTCCATCTGATTCCCCTGCATAGTTGTGTTTTCC
Source organism: Conger conger (assembly GCF_963514075.1). Taxonomy (NCBI): domain Eukaryota; kingdom Metazoa; phylum Chordata; class Actinopteri; order Anguilliformes; family Congridae; genus Conger; species Conger conger. Next base: position 4,595,319 of record NC_083762.1, on the reverse strand, counting down.
ATTCACTGTATTGCACTGTGTCACAGTATCAATACAATTGATTAAGATTGATGTCATGCAAGAGTTTTTTTTTTTTGTTTTTTTACAAGGATAAAGGGACTTTTCATTTTAATGACACTGACTGAACTCATTTCATTTTGAAACGATTGAGTTAAAGATTGTGAGTGATGTTCGCGCGGTTCGGAGGCGCACCGTACGGTTTTGGCGAATGCGTCTCCCGTCGTGAGGAAGAAAAACTGTCACGGATCCTGTGAGCGTGGCCCACGCAGGCCGACTGGAGCCCGGCGGCCATCTTCCCACACGTCTCTGCGGACCGCTGTGTCACCTTCCCCTCCTCTCTCCCCGTCACGGACAAGCGAGGGAAAGGCCGGGGGCGGCCTGTAGCCTTGTGGCTAAGGTACATGACTGGGACAGCCTGTAGCCTAATGGCTAAGGTACATGACTGGCACAGCCTGTAGCCTTGTGGCTAAGGTACATGACTGGGACAGCCTGTAGCCTAGTGGCTAAGGTACATGACTGGGACAGCCTGTAGCCTAATGGCTAAGGTACATGACTGGGGCAGCCTGTAGACTTGTCGCTAAGGTACATGACTGGGGCAGCCTGTAGCCTAGTGGCTAAAGTACATGACTGGGGCAGCCTGTAGCCTTGTGGCTAAGGTACATGACTGGGGCAGCCTGTAGCCTAGTGGCTAAGGTACATGACTGGGGCAGCCTGTGGTCTAGTGGCTAAGGTACATGACTGGGGCAGCCTGTAGCCTAATGGCTAAGGTACATGACTGGGACAGCGTGTAGCCTAGTGGCTAAGGTACATGACTGGGGCGGCCTGTAGCCTTGTGGCTAAGGTACATGACTGGGACAGCCTGTAGCCTAATGGCTAAGGTACATGACTGGGGCAGCCTGTAGCCTTGTGGCTAAGGTACATGACTGGGACAGTCTGTAGTCTAGTGGCTAAGGTACATGACTGAGACAGCCTGTAGCCTAGTGGCTAAGGTACATGACTGGGACAGCGTGTAGCCTAGTGGCTAAGGTACATGACTGGGGCAGCCTGTAGCCTAGTGGCTAAGGTACATGACTGGGGCAGCCTGTAGCCTAGTGGCTAAGGTACATGACTGGGGCAGCCTGTAGCCTAATGGCTAAGGTACATGACTGGGGCAGCCTGTAGCCTTGTGGCTAAGGTACATGACTGGGGCAGCCTGTAGCCGAGTGGCTAAGGTACATGACTGGGACAGCCTGTAGACTTGTCACTAAGGTACATGACTGGGGCAGCCTGTAGCCTAGTGGCTAAGGTACATGACTGGGGCAGCCTGTAGCCTAGTGGCTAAGGTCCATGACTGGGGCAGCCTGTAGCCTAGTGGCTAAGGTACATGACTGGGACAGCGTGTAGCCTAGTGGCTAAGGTACATGACTGGGACCCGGAAGGTTTGTGGTTCAAGCCCTGGTGTAGCCACAATAAGATCTGATCAGCTGTCGGGCCCTTGAGCAAGGCCCTTAACCCCACATTTGCTCCAGGGGGGTATTGGCACCTGCTTGGTCTAATCAACTGTAAGTCGCTTTGCATAAAGGCGTCGGCTAAATAACTGTAATGCAAAATGTGCCATCTGCCCAGGCTTCTGGGACATCTGCAGTTCTATGTCCTTCTGACACACTGCTGATGTACTCATTATCATTTTATGACATAATACTGTTATATGACATGTTGCACTGAACATATTTTCATATAAATCGTATTTATTTGATCTTTATTGAATGTGTTTATTGAATGTATGCTTTCAGTGCAAGTTTCAGCGTGGTCCTTGAGATTAATACTAGCGACCTCAGCAGCACATACTAGTCATCCGGGCGATAAAACGGCAATTGAAACGTGACGTAAATAATACGATGCTGACAGTCTGGCTGCAGGTAACCTGCGGTTCGACCTTCGTGAAGACCTGTTTGCCGACCCGAGCCAAGACTGCACAAAAAAACATCTCCTCAGACCAACGCCCAATTCCGGGCAAAACAACGTCAGTTTAAGATGGACGCCAGCCAGCCCCAGCTCCTGCTGGTTATTTGTGTTACCCACGGGGGTTGTTCCCCCTCCCTCTATGGATGTTCTCTGCAGAGGGATGGCTGTAGGGTTTTCAGCGTCGAGAAATGTCAGTGAACAATGCGATCGCTCTCGCTCTCGTTCAGGAATTACCACCTCAAAAGACATCGGACAGAGTCTGACCCCTGATGGGAGATATTAGACCACATAAAAGATACATTGAGCTGTTTGCTCAAATAGATAGATAGATAGATAGATAGATAGATAGATAGATAGATAGATAGATAGATTGATGGGTAGATAGATAGATAGACAGGTAGATATACATATATAGATCGATAGATATACAGGTAGATAGATAGATAGATAGATAGACAGATAGACAGGTAGATATATATACATCTAGATAGACAGGTAGATAGATAGATATATAGATATATGGATTGACAGGTAGATATACATATATAGATCGATAGATATACAGATAGATAGATAGATAGATAGATAGATAGATAGACAGGTAGATATATATACATATAGATAGACAGGTAGATAGATAGATATATAGATAGATATATAGATAAATAGATAGACGGATAGATAGATAGATAAATAGATAGATAGATAGATAGATAGATAGATAGATAGATAGATAGATATACATATATAGATTGATAGATATACAGGTAGATATACAGATAGATAGATAGATAGACAGACAGGTAGATATATATACATATAGATAGACAGGTAGATAGATAGATATATAGATATATGGATTGACAGGTAGATAGATATATAGATAAATAGATAGACAGACGGATAGATAGATAGATAGATAGATAGGGAGATGGACAGTAATAGACAGTCCAAGGAGACAGCTCTGGCGACTGGCTTTCACAAGTCAGATTTACAAACACCTGTTAACATCCAGCCAATCGCATTAGCTGCTTTTTAACAGCCCTATTTGTGGTTTTAAAAGCGGCGACCCCCTGCAAAACGGATCTGAGGATTTTCCTGCCGGCGCTGGAAGCCGAGGCGCAGGTGTCCCACAGCGCCGTTCTCATGGGAACGTTCCCGCCGTCCTCCCACCCCCGGATGAAATAAAAGACGGCTTTACCTCGCCTGTCAGACAGACTTCACTTCCCTAATTAATTTCTCCAACCCCGCTCCGAGTTTTTGCGCTCTGGCTGAGCCAACTATACGCGCTGCTGGTTTTTGTTTTTTCTTTCTGCGTATCGCTCGAGCGAGAATCTAAAGAGGGGGTGTCGAGTCTGTTGTCGCGCTCCGAATAACACTGGCAGGTTCACGGCACCCCAATAAAAACAATAGCGCCGGGACTGTTTGTTTAATTATTTATTTCCAGTTCTAGCCACAATAGCCTTGTCTTATGTAACTCCCTTTCATGCGGCAGAGTCTGTGTTTGTTTCAAGGTCGAGACGACGGATGGATTCCGCTCGGATGAAAACAAACCGCACGGTGGCATTTAAAAAGCGGTTCAGAATGCCGTCTAACCTTCCGTTTGTCTCCTTTACAGTGCGGGAATAATACTTATTACGGTTATGAATTCGCAGTCACTGTCCTGCGCTTCTTGCATTGTGTGGTCTTCTCTCTCATGGAATGTGTGCTATTGATGCTCTGTCACTTCCAAGGGCTGGGAATTTAAATAGATACGCACAATTAGTGTGGCCTGACCTTCAAACTCAGAGCCTCTTTAGAATTGGAAAAGGTTTAAAAAAAAAATTATTTGATGAGCACCCATTTCAGAAAGCCCATTCTCTCTCCTGGTTTAACACGTACGCTACACACGTGTGCCCACGCACACACACACACACACAAACACACAAACGTACACTCACGCATGCACACACACGTACACACATTGCATGTGCACACACACACACACACACACACACACACCCTACCCGATGTTCTTTCTGATAATCTGTTGAGTGCTAGGTTAAGCTTTTCCAGTGCGGTTCGAACATTGTGGAAGTTTCACGTACATTAACGTACGAGTTAGGCGTGCCCTAGCGGACACACCCTTATTCCCTGCGCATCCTGACTACGTCACTGTTGTATGAAATGGGGGGGGGCGTGTCTGAGGTTTTGTCACCGGGGAAACACCTTCCAAAATGTCAGGTGTGGAGCACGTTGCCTCATTCCTGGCCAGCGGCACTGTCTGCCTGTGTTTAAGTTCGGAATTGAAAAGAAAAATACAAAAATGAATAAATAAATTACGCTTGTGCTCTGAAATCTGACATAAACAGTTTGTTGGCAGACTGCCATCTCTGATAGTCAGACACTGAGGAGGGTGGAGTGCACCTGTGTCGATGTCTGTTTGCCAAGTGGACTAGTTACCTCCAGACATACCTCCCCACAGGAGTGAATTAGGCCCAGAACAGGGCTGGGCCGGTCTTCCTGCTCCGGCTCTGTTCCAGCGCATGGACCGGCACCGCGGTCCGGTATCGAATCAGGACTGCAGCGGGTAAAATCACCCCGGGATGGGAGGACATAGATAGGGGTTTACCATTTTTTGCAGAAGCTACCGCTGGTCAGTCATGGCAACCGCCGTTCCGAAGCGTCTTCCTCCACCTCACGTCTGTGCGAGTCTGGCACCCAAACCGCGGCGTCGTGAGATGGGACGCCGAGAAGTTCCGGAAAGTTCCACAGCCGTATGGGCGTTCCGATAGGTCTATGAGAGCGGTGGTCCTCCTGTTCAGCAGGATGCATGCTGGGATTGAGAACTACAAGGGCTCATGGGAGTCAGAGCTGACCGCCTGGCATTGGTTTGGGTGATTTGTCTCTCTCCACACCTTCAGTCTGTTAGCGCTACCGTGTGGCTTTGCTGCCATGGTTTCACGGGAAACAGCTGCTGGAACGGTTTTCCATGTAACTTTCACATTGTCAGGTCTTCTCCTGACCTGGAACTGTACTTTTCCAGAAGTGGGTCCCGGCCCAGCGCAACTGCAGCTGTTATTATAGGGGGGGGACAATGCGTACGATGTTTCAGCCATTATTAGGGCTCCTCTGGTGTGGGAGTGTGTGTGTGTGTGTGTGAGTACATGTGAGTGTGTGTGTGTGTATGTGTGTGAGTACGTGTGTGCAGTTGTGTGTGTGAGTACATGTGAATGTGTCTGTGTGTGTGTGTGTGTGCGTACACGTGAGTGTGTATGTGTGTGTGTGTTTGTGAGTACATGTGAGTGTGTGTGTGTGTGTGTGAGTACGTGTGTGCAGTTGTGTGTGTGAGTACATGTGAATGTGTGTGTGTGTGTGAGTACACGTGAGTGTCTGTGTGTGTGTGTGTGTGCGTGCAGTTGTGTGTGTGAGTACACTTGAGTGTATGTTTGTGTGTGAGTACACATGCGTGTGTGTGTGTGTGTGTGTGTGCAGTTGTGTGTGTGAGTACACGTGAGTGTGTGTGTGTGTGTGTGTGTGTGTGCAGTTGTGTGTGTGAGTACACGTGAGGGTGTGTGTGTGTGTGTGTGTGTTTGTGCGTACACTATGTACAGTGCATCTGCGAATGTGCTGACAGTTGTTCCACAGGTCTCCCATCTTAAGGAGAATATATCTCCTGTAGCATAGTGGTTAAAGTAAATGACTGGGACCCACAAGGCCTATGGTTCGATCCCTGGTGTAGTCACAATAAGATCCGTACCGCCGTTGGGCCCTTGAGCAAAGCCTTGAACCCTGCATTGCTCCAGGGGAGGATTGTCTCCTGCTTAGTCTCATCAACTGTACATTGCTCTGGAGAAGAGCATCTGCCAGAATGCCATTAATGTAATGTAATGTTATATCTGAAAGGACATTCTGTTCTAGAACACGTGTTCCACTAGTCACAGGCCTCTGTTTGAAGGTAGAACATGTGTTCCACCAATCACAGCCCTCGGTTTGAAGGTAGAACACGTGTTCAACCAATCACAGCCCTCGGTTTGAAGGTAGAACACGTGTTCAACCAATCACAGCCCTCTGTTTGAAGGTAGAACACATGTTCCACCAATCACAGCTGAACCCCATGCCTCCTGCATAAATCACAACATAATATGCTGAGTCTGTGGTCATAACACAGCTTTGAAATCTCACACAGTTTATCACATAGTGATATTATTTATGTACAGAAAACTGTCTGTGTGTGTGCAGTTGTGTGTAGGTGTTTGTCAGTGCACATGAGTGTGGGTGTGTGTCAGTGCACGTGTGTGTGTGTGTGTGTGGGTGTGTGTCAGTGCACATGAGTGTGTGTGTGTTTGGGTGTGTGTCAGTGCACATGAGTGTGTGTGTGTGTGTCAGTGCACATGAGTGTGTGTGTGTGTGTCAGTGCACATGAGTGTGTGTGGGTGTGTGTGGGTGTGTGGGTGTGTGTCAGTGCACATGAGTGTGTGTGTGTGTGTGTGTGTGGGTGTGTGGGTGTGTGTGAGTACACATGAGTGTGTGTGTGTGTGTGTGTGTGTATGTACACTATGTACAGTACATCAGCTGACACTTGTTCCCCCACTCTCTCGCTTGGGGAATCTTTAGGAGAGTATATCTGCGGGGACGTTCTGTTCTGTTCTGACTCTGAAGCTAGAACACGTGCTCCACCAATCACAGGCCCCCGTTTTAAGGTAGAACACGTGCTCCGCCAATCACAGGCCCCGGTTTGAAGCAAGAACATGTGCTCCGCCAATCACGTACCCCTGTTTGAAGCAAGAACATGTGCTCCACCAATCACGTACCCCTGTTTGAAGGTAGAACACGTGCTCTGCCAACTCACGACCCTCCCACACAAAACACAACATAATATGTTGAGTCTTTGGTCCTGTTTCCTAGCTTTGACATCTCTTGTCACTTAGCGATATTATTTATGTATGGAAATCTTTCAGGCATCCCATGACCAGGGTTGCCTACCCCTGCTCTAGACTGCAGGTAAATGTAAGCACTTTTACGATGTGACTGCAGGTGAATAGGCCTCGATAGGCCTGTTCTCATCACCACGCATTCCTCTCCTTATTCTCTCTCTCTCTCCTCCATTTCTCATCTCGTTCCCTCGCTTTTGTTTACTCGTCTTTTATGAAAAAGTCAAAAGTCTCTCCCTTCCCCCCTCTGCCCACCTCCCTCTCTCCCTCTCTCCCTTTGGCCCTCTCCCTCTCGCTCTCTCTCTCTCTCTCTCTGTCATCCATCTGTTCAGGAGTCCCAGCTCCACCCACTCAAACCTGTTGGAGATAGTTTTTCCCTCCTCTGAAATCAACAGCCCTAATCAGTGTGTCTGGAGAGGGGAAAAATCTGTTGGGTAAATGACTGAGAAGGTGAATTTATTCAATTAATCTGTAATTAAACCCATATTCCACCTCCAGGCATCAAGCAATTTAGAGGCTTTTGCATATACTTATGTGGCATCACAAAAGGCCCAGGAATATTATATATATATATATATATATATATTCTGTGCACAGAATCAATTCAACATCGCCCTGAAAGAAAAAGGGCCATTTAAAGTAAAATGTAGCATACGTAAACTTGTAATGCCAAAATACTATTATAGATGCTAGCACTTGGCCGAACGGCATTAAAAAGTCATGAATCAATCTGAGCTCATTCAAGATTTCAAACACAGAGCTCATGAAATATTCACAGGATACTTTGGTGGGGTTTTTTTAAAGCAAACTCCTGGAATTGCTCTGCCGGTCTCCAGTGAGGCGTGTGGATAATTATAGTTGAGCTCCAACGAGGGAGAAACAAACTTTTGTGTTTATCCTGATGATGGGGATAATGAATTATGTGCTCCATCCAGCCTTGTCTCAGATCTTAATTACGCCGTCTGATTCATCAGTCCTCATCAAACGGACACCGGTTTGGCAAAGTGGATTGGGTTTAATCTCCCTTCAATTAATCCACGGGAGCTTTCATCATCATCATCATCATCCTCATCGTCATCGTCAACAACAACAACATCATCATCATCATCATTGTAAAAAAACATCAACATCACTGTCTTGAACACAAACGTTAAAGACTCTTCAGTGTTGCTGCTGTGGCGTAACACACGCACACACCCACACACACATGCACACATGCACGCAAACACACACACGCACACACACGCACACACGCACACGCACACGCGCACACGCACACGCACACGCACACGCACACGCACACGCACACACGCACACGCACGCACACACACACACGCACACGCACAAGCACGCACACGCGCACACGCACGCACACACACACGCACGCACGCGCACACACACACGCACACACACACACGCACGCACGCACGCACGCACGCACGCACGCACGCACGCACGCACGCACACTGCCCTCGCTCCGTTTCCATGGAAACTTCCAGAAGACCCAAGGACAGGTATGTCTGTCAGTGAGGGAGAGATGCGCGCAGGAACTCGTATGTGTACAAACACACGTATGGACACACACACACACACACACACACACACACACACTTCTCTGTTCTTCACAGTCATACTCTCCAGCCTGTGGTCACACACTGCTGTTCCAGGTTATGTAATATTGTTGCTGTTGTTGTTTTTTTTTCTTCTTCTTCTTTTTTTTTTTTTTCACTTTTGTTTTCATCACTGCCCAGGAAGATTGTGTGGGTGGGGGAGGGGGGGCCCAGCTCGAAAATTCAACTGGTTTTATTTTTTTTAAAGAGTGGGGGCAGAAGGGGGGGCAGGGGGGGGGACCCAGAGGGCCCAGAATCCCTAACGTCGCAGGTGTGTCACCAATATGCAGTGTGTCACAACGGCTGCCGTTTCAAATCCAGCTCCACTGAAGGAACATGCAGTATGCAAGCTTCAAGACTGCACGTACGGTTAACCTGCTTATAGCAAGGTGATATCCAATCAAAACGTGGACAATAGCTATGATAAGTCGTAAAAGAGAATGAATCAAAGAAAATCATCGCAGTTTGACAGTTCAGCTATACAATAAGTCTTTCTTATGTCGTTCATGATATAAATTGGTCACGACAAATTAGTTAATTCAAAAGTGATCTTCATAGGACTTTGAGAAAGGAACAGGCAACAGGAGGTAAAAGTATCTAATAACTGGCCTTCAGGAAATATGCATTCGCTATTCAGACAGGGAAAATGTACACCATACTTGAGGGAAAAATACGTTATTTTTCTGTAGGCCTTTCATTTGCGTGAGCCTCAGGGCCAAATCATCTTTGAAAACCGACATGGACATAAATGGACATAAATCGCTGAATGTGGCCCCTGCTCCGGAATTGACACAGCATTGCTACTGCTTCAGGCTCAGGAACCTCTTTAAGCCATTAAGATGTGAGGTCACACATGTGAGACCGGAATGTTCTTAACTGAGCGTTCTGATGCAGGTGTAACGATCACTACTGCTGACTGAAAGCAACAGGGTTCTAGAACACTGACTTAGAATTTAGAGAAGAAGAAGAAAAAAAAAAAACATTCCGAAAAACCTACTCTTCAATGGATGAAAGTATTAGATGGCTGATTCAAAATCTATACATTTAGCATGGAATATTCATTCTGTGCCTGTTTCTGGAAATTTCTGGGTTCATGGAGATTCCTCTAGTTTCTCACATGCTACGGGTGGAAAGAGGGTTGACAAGCAGAACCTTTTCCCCATACTTTCCAGCCTGCTGTCGACAAACCTGCATACGTGCAGCTGGTTCCTGTCTCTACGGTCTGTCTGAACTGTGTGTGTTGTGTGATTCAACAGAGTTTGCCCTAGTACGTGCATGTGTGTATGTCTGCGTGTATAAATATGCATGTGTACATGGCTGTTTGCATGTGTGTTTGTGTGTATCTGTGTGTGTGTTGTACATTTCAACAGAGTTTGCCTTAGTATGTGTGTGTGTGTGTCTGTGCATGTACATTTCAGTGGCCATACATGTGGGCATGCGTGTGTGTTTGTATGTGTGGTCTGTGTGTTTGCATGTGTTCGAGTGTGTTTGTGTGTGCCTGTGAATGCGTTTTGCATGTGTTTGTCTGGTCTACACAGACAGCATACAAAACACAGATGTTACCCACACGAATTTGCCAAACCATAGTGTGCCTAATTGCTTCCATACATTAAACAGTAAAAACAAAAACCTGAACTGCAAGATCACCACATTTCATTTGAGCCAGAAGCAACAAAAAAAAAAAGAAGCTGCTTCCTGTTTTATAAGAGGACTGTGCATTCCGGAACCAGGAGAAACGTCCACCATTGGCCGTCAGCTGACGCTTTGTGATGTCACAGCTGAGCGGCTGTCATGTGGAAGTGTCTGTCTTCCATCAGGAAGTTTCCCTAAATCAGGCCATGCCTGTGCTCAACATAATCTCAAACATGTGCTCCGCTCCATGCTAAAACCATCAATGTGAGTTTCATTTTTTGTTCTTATTTTGAAGTTGTGTGGAATAAATGGGCTTCTATTGGTTGGGTGAATTTTTTTTTCAGTTTTTCAGTTTTTTCCGTTTTTTCTGGCTTTTATTGTTTTCTGGGGAATTTATTTTGAAGTCCAACTGAACAGTAATTGTAGTTGACCATGTGTCTGCGTGTGCATGTGTGTTAAATATTAAAACTAAGTTTCTTTATTTATTTAATATGTGGAGGAAGAGGAGGAGGAGAAGAAGACCTTTCATTTAGCTTTGTAAACTGTTTCACTGGTATGCTGTGAACGATTAAAAGATTGAAGGTGACTCTAACTCTGAAGGACTCCTTTAAAAGGTTATTATTTTTGCAATAAATAGGTTATGACTTGCAAAAAATGTTGTGGCTTTTTAAAAAAAATCTAATTTGCAGGCTATGCTATTTGAGCACAAGGTATTTTGAGGTGTTTATGTACTTTTAGCTTCATTGGCAGGATTAATGCAGTTCTGTTGAAGGGCCTGACCGCAGAGCAGCCGGTGGCCTGAAGGGGGCACTGGCCTGACCGCTGCGCTTCATTGGTGCAGGTTAATGACGCTGAGCCTCCAATCACGAGCCAGGACGGAACGCAGAGGACAACCCCCCATATCCGCGGACTCCGAGTTGGGATTCAGTGTCCCAGTGATTCACTGATCGATTCACAGAGTCGCAGAGGTACAGGCCTGTAGCGTAGCGGTTAAGGTCCGTGACTGGGACCCGCAAGGTCGGTGGTTCGATCCCCGGTCTAGCCACAATAACATCCGCACAGCCGTTGGGCCCTTGAGCAAGGCCCTTAACCCTGCATTGCTCCAGGGGAGGATTGTCTCCTGCTTAGTCTAATCAACTGTACATCACTCTGGATAAGAGCGTCTGCCAAATGCCAATAATTTAATGTAATGCAAATGTCTGACAACAGGCTGTGTTGGAAGTAACGCAAAACCTTAACTAGACATAGATGTGTGTTTAAAAAATGTTATGTCTTATGTGTTGTTTTTAACACATCTGTTTTGGGAGTGTGTAGATGCCCACATCTCATAGGGAGACAGAGGTGGGTAGATTCTGATTCTGGTCCAAGATCAGTTTCTGATTCTTACATTTTCTTACACATTGAGGCACTCGCGATCAGAACAGCAGTTGCTGTACATTGCTATAAAGTGAACGCAATGTAGTTGCTGTCTGGAGCAAAATCTGGCAGCTTTATCATGCGTTTCTGCTGGTCTGGAAAATGGAGAAAAATTTCCAGAACCGTGTCATCGGAAATGCACACAACGCAGGAGACTGGTAACACAAGTGCACTCCACGTGTGAAATGGATGTGTTTCATGTCGATATATTTTTGTTTCGTTGTTTCGTTCGGTCTTGTTCCGTTTCCTCTCTGGGTTTTGCGGCGTGTTCAGAAATGTAAGAAAGGGATTTCAGAACACGCTGCTCTCAGGCACAGGGTGGGACCGTCGGTCCCCGCGGCCGTTATTGATTGGCTGTTTATTCCAACATCCTGGTGTACGCGTACGCTTTCAGGGGCCCCTCCCGGTGCAGCAGGGCCAGACATCTCTCTCTCTCTCTCTCTGCAGTGACTTATTCTGCTTTCCTCCCTCCATTAAGGTCACTGTGCTCCTCTCGAATCAAAATGGCGGCCTGCAGGCCCCCCTCCTCTCCCCACTCTCCCTGTGTGTCCACGTGTGTCCGCGGCCGTGGAGATCCAGAGGTGGAGACGAAAACGTATTCCTCACCGCGTGCACTCACTCAATACATACACTCACCGAGCTCTTTATTAGGAACATTTCTGCTTTATTACACCCACTTATTCATGCGATGATCATTCATTCATTCATTCATCCATTATCCTGACCCGCTTATCCTGAACAGGGTCGCAGGGGGGCTGGAGCCTATCCCAGCATACATTGGGGTGAAAGGCAGGAATACACCCTGGACAGGTTGCCAGTCCATCGCAGGGCACACACACACACACCATTCAGTCACACACTCATACCCACGGGCAATTTAGACTCTTCAATCAGCCTAACCTGCATGTCTTTGGACTGTGGGAGGAAACCGGAGTACCCGGAGGAAACCCACAGACACGGGGAGAACATGCAAACTCCACACAGAGAGGCCCCGGCCGACCGGGATTTGAACCCAGGACCTCCTTGCTGTGAGGCGGCAGTGCTACCCACTGCACCATCCGTGCCGCCTCATGCGATTATCGAACCAGCCGATTGTGTGACCGCAGTCCAACGCATACAATCATGTAGATACAGGTCAGGAGCTTCAGGTAACGGTTGGCCACGCCTGCCCTCTTCGCTCCGCTGATTACCTGGGAGAAAAGAAAACCAGGGCCGGATTTGGATTCAAGGACCAGGTGGGAATTCTGGAGGTTGGGATGCTGTGGCCCCACCCCACCACCACCCCAAAGTTTCTCTGGTTCCGGAATCATCCGTAGCTTCTCCGGACAACGTGTCTGCGCTTTAAGGTCAGAGTGATGTTCATCCTTTATTTCCGTGTCGTCTCATATCACGAGCTCTCCGCCAAACATGGACAGAGATGTCACTCACTGCTGAGCAGAAATGCCACTGCATTGTTTTAATACATCACTGTGTTGTTGTTGTTGCTCTTTATGCTTTAAATTACTCTTATATAACATTTATAAATCCCCTCAGACTCCAGGACAGATCAATGCTGTGTGTGTGCGTGTGTGTGTGTGAGTGGTTCTGTCTGATCTAAAAATATAGTTTTCCTTCAATTACATATTAACCTGGTTAGATAAGATACAGACATTAGAGTACAAATGTCTTCCTGAAACAACCCTCAGCAGAGCCTTAACAGATACCAGTTCCAGAAATCTGAAAAAAAGTTATTTAAACATTTTTTTAACATTGGTGATTAGGTCATTTGATTGCCTAGAATTTGTATCGTTTTGCACAAACACAAGTTAAACCGGGTTGCAGCCACATCTCCTGCAGTTAACGCCTGAACCTTCTGAATAAGCAAGCAATGATTCAAAGCCCCTGGACATGGGATTTCACTGAGCCTTCTGCGTTTTGTGCTGGCACGGTTTTTAAAAGAATGTGCTCAATGTGAGGTAGTGTTGAGAATTAAGGGAACGTGCTTGCCCACTAATGTACCTGGTTAGCTCCACAATACAAGTCCAGCCTCCTATCCCGTATTCGGTAGCAGTCAGTGTCTGCAGATTTTGTGTCTCATAGTAGACCAAGCAACTGTCTGTGCACCTTGCTACCTTATTGATTGTTGCATTACATTACATTACATTATTGGCATTTGGCAGACGCTCTTATCCAGAGTGACATACAGTTGATTAGACTAAGCTGGAGACAATCCTCCCCTGGAGCAATGCAGGGTTAAGGGCCTTGCTCAAGGGCCCAACGGCTGTGCGGATGTTATTGTGGCTACACCGGGAATCAAACCGCCGACCTTGCGGGTCCCAATCATGTACCTTAACCACTACACTACAGGCCACCCCATAAGTGCAATCAGAGGAGGAGTAGGCCCTCTGAATATTTCAACTCTAATTCCAGTCTAATTGGTTTGACTTAAGTAGTCAAACCAATTGTTTGTTTAGCTGTTGAATTTTGTTTGTAAGATAAATGGTTTCACATTGTGAAATGTGAAGTCACTTACTGACTGTTTATTTGACATTACAGCACGCCAGAGATCTGTAGCTCTGCGTTAATTTGGAGAACAGCAGCCAAGTATGCTTGTGTGCTTTGTTATTTGAAAGTATACTACACCAGAGATCTCTAACTCTGTGTGTTAATGTAGAGAACAGCTTGGACAGTTAATCCCACATTTGCTCGCTGCTGAGCAAAACAGAACATAAGAATGTGAGAAGAAATAATTTGATTAAATATTATTTGTCTAGCACCTTTTATAGAGGAAATGTTACCATGACCCCTACTGAGAATTCCAGCTAAAACCAGCTGGGATTCAAAGATGCTTTAAGCTGTGTTTTCAACACTTCTAACTGGTCATAGCTGGTCTGTGGTTGGTCAAAGTTGGTCTCTAACTGGATGATGCTGGTTTAAACCGGTGAAGCAGGTAGAATAAGCTGGCATTCAAACTGGTGCACTAGCTGACTATATGCCGGTTGACCAGCTTAAAGTATTAAGAACACAGTTGAAACCAGCTTGACCAGTTAATCTGGTTTAAGATGGTTTAAGAGGGGACACTTGTCATGAAGATGTGAAATGGAAAAATGTCATATCTTAAAAATCCAGGAAGTTATTTTAAATCTGTGGGAACTAAAAACCTGAAAACAGCTGCCCACCAAGTAGACATTTCTGAAGGAACATACGCTGACATAGCGATGAGAATATGAACTTTCATGCCATCCAGGGCTACTCAACAATTATCTGCAAACTAGAGCATATCCAGTTCTGCATCAAACCTCTTCAACCTGGAAAACTGGGTTTTTACCCAAAGCGACTTAACAGTTGATTAGACTAAGCCAGGAGACAATCCCCCCATGAAGCGATGTGGGGTTATGTGCCCTGCTCAAGGGCTCAATTCTTAGCGTGACACCAGGGCTTGAACCCCCAACCTGCCAGGTCCCAGTCATGTACCTTAGCCACTAGGCTACAGGCTGTATATCATGAAGCAGGACTACTTCCTGGTAAAACCTGGAACCCTTCCAAAACTGGAACTTGGGCTGAAGGAAAAAGAGCTGATCCGGGTTTCACTCAGTGCAGTTATCCAGCTATGTCAGTAATCCTGCTTTGTGGGTTTTACTCAGTGCAGTTATCCAGCTAACTCAGTTATCCTGCTTTGTGGGATTTACTCAGTGCAGTTATCCAGCTAACTCAATAATCCTGCTTTGTGGGTTTTACTCAGTGCAGTTATCCAGCTAACTCAGTAATCCTGCTTTGTGGGATTTACTCAGTGCAGTTATCCAGCTAACTCAGTAATCCTGCTTTGTGGGTTTTACTCAGTGCAGTTATCCAGCTAACTCAGTAATCCTGCTTTGTGGGTTTTACTCAGTGCAGTTATCCAGCTAACTCATTAATCCTGCTTTGTGGGTTTTACTCAGTGCAGTTATCCAGCTAACTCAGTAATCCTGCTTTGTGGGTTTTACTCAGTGCAATTATCCAGCTAACTCAGTAATCCTGCTTTGTGTGTTTTACTCAGTGCAGTTATCCAGCTAACTCCGTAATCCTGCTTTGTAGGTTTTACTCAGTGCAGTTATCCAGCTAACTCAGTAATCCTGCTTTGTGGGTTTTACTCAGTGCAGTTATCCAGCTAACTCAGTAATCCTGCTTTGTGGGTTTTACTCAGTGCAGTTATCCAGCTAACTCATTAATCCTGCTTTGTGGGTTTTACTCAGTGCAGTTATCCAGCTAACTCAGTAATCCTGCTTTGTGGGTTTTACTCAGTGCAATTATCCAGCTAACTCAGTAATCCTGCTTTGTGTGTTTTACTCAGTGCAGTTATCCAGCTAACTCCGTAATCCTGCTTTGTAGGTTTTACTCAGTGCAGTTATCCAGCTAACTCAGTTATCCTGCTTCATGATACAGACCCCAGGTCCCCTGGTCCCCAGGTGCGATAGCATCGCTGACTTTCCAATTGGAGAAGTTTTAGGATCCGGCACATTAGGGAAATCACACGCAGACTTCTTTAGATCCGGTCTGGAAACCAGAGCTGGCCGCTTTCTCATATTTTTCCTATTATCCCGCAAAAGTATTTTTGTGAGGATTATGGTTCCCGGAATTGTTTTGTTTCTATTCTGGAGTTTTGGCAGGAGAAAAACGCAAGGCGCCGTTTTAATTTGAGGACCCACGCCCCTCTGAGATGGCCATGTTCTCTCTGAGAGAGAGAGGGGAGAGAAAGAGGGAGAGAGAGAGAAAGACAGAGGGACAGAGAGACAGAGAGAGAGAGAGAGAGAGAGAGAGAGAGAGAGAGAGAGAGAGAGAGAGAAAGACAGAGGGACAGAGAGACAGACAGAGAGAACACCATGGAAACGAAAGGACAGCGACAGCGGACGCATGCCTCGATGAAGATGACACGATGAGCCCATCCTGCAGATTCCGTGGAGCTGTGTGTGTGTGTGTGTGTGTGTGTGTGTGTGTGTACACCTTTACAACACCTGGAGGACAGGAAGGAAGGGGAATGACAGTGTGAGAACAAGCCCCACATTCACACACACACACACTCACACACACTCACAGACACACTCACACACACTCACACAATCACACACACACACATACAGACACACACACTCTCACTCACATGTACACACACACACTGTCAAACATGCACACACACATTCACACACACACACACACACTCACACACACTCACACGCACTCACACAATCACACACACACACATACACACACATACAGACACACACACTCTCACTCACATGTACTCACACACTGTCAAATACACACACACACACACACTCACACTCACACATACACATATACACTCACACATTCACACACACACCCTGCACTCACTCATACAAACACACACACACACACACACACATAGAGACACACAGACGTGCATCACAGTGTTTACATCAGGATCGCAGCAGCGGTCCTGTCAGCAGAAGGCGCCGGAATCTGGCGCTAATTGGCGGGAGAGGCTAACGTGCTACGCTGCCGCCATGGCGACAGTCTCGGAGAGCAGAGGCTATGGAGTCCATCCCGTTTCTTCTCTCCGCCATCGATCCAGGGCCCCCCAGGACCCCTGTCTACTGTTTACCAATTTCTGTGTTGCCCCCCCCCCCCCCCCATCTCCCTCTCGCCCCCCCCCTCTCGCCATGTTCAGCAGGAACAAACAACAGCTCTCAGTAAAAAAAAAACACAAGACCCCGCGTTGCCGAGCAACAGCACAGCGAAGCGTGCGATTGGAGGAGACTGCAGAGGGGGGCTGGTGGACGGCTAACCAAGGCCGCGGCTACCGCTAACGGGAACCGCAACACCTGTCTGGGATGAAACCATTTCAATTATCTGCCATTTAGCTCACTCGTTTATCCGAAGCAACTTGCAGTTGATTAGACCACCCCGGGGCCAATTTGGGGTTAAGGGCCTTGCTCAATGGCCCGACAGCTGTGCGGATCTTATCGTGGCTACACCGGGCTTTGAACCACCAACCTTCCGGTTCCTGCACTAGCTGATTGAGCAGCTTATACCCAGCTATACCAGTTTATGACCAGTTTGATAGCTGGTTTCTACGGCATTATATCTCACCTTTCTCATCACAAACTCACAAAGCGCTTCAAAAGCAAAATATGGATAAATAAACATGGATAAAAGATGATACAATTACAATAACATCTATTACAGACACAACATTGAACTAGACAAAAGCCAGTCTGAATAGATAGGTCTTAAACTGCTGTTTAAAGGTATGGACAGAGTGGGAACAGAGTCCACAGATCTTAGGTCCAAAGGGAGGAGATTCCAGAGTTTGAGGGAAGCCATTTCAAATGCTCGATCAAATTTAGTTTTTAGTCAGCCAACAACCCTCAGTCAGAAGACGCCGGGGACCTACAAGTGTTATAAGACAACTTGAAACTACGAGATCTAATCTAATCTATCTCATCAGCCCTGTGGCTATGACTACATTAATGGCATTTGACTACACTGTAAACAACGATACAAAACTTCTACCCAATAAAATTTCAATAATGGATCATGTTACATTTCATTAGTATGCTTATTGAATAAATATAGCTTAATATTATTGATTAAATTGATATAGCGCATGACAACATTGATTAAATTGGTTAAACTCACCGTCATTTTATTGAGTAAATAAGGGTGTCATTTTTTTTACAGTGTATGTCAACGTCCTCATCGCCCCGGCGCCCGTAACCATGGCAGTGTTCCGCCACTGTGCCTTCCTCCCGGGTGCCATAGTAACTCGCTGTCTACTGACATTTCCACAGAATTAGACTAGGTTGCTATGCCCAATAAGCAAACAAACATGCGTCCGTTTTTTTTTTAAAAGATATATCTATGAGTAAAAACACAAGATTATAAACAGCGTCTAACTTTTGTGTGAGAAACCCTGGAGACTCAGACTAAGAATGGACGCTATTTGCCATTTGGTGGCAGATCTGCTGCTTGGTGTCAGACATTGAGCTGCTCCTTTCGTGCCTCCCCTTCCTGCTGTCGGCCTTGGGGAAGTGTACTGCGAGAAAAACACACAAAAAAAAGTTCATCTCAATTCTTTTGTTCTTATATTAAGACTTAAAATCTTACTTCTTGGACTTTTTTTGCTTAACGAGACAAATAAATACAGCAATGAGGTGTGACACCTTGATTGTCCAGCGGGGTAAGAACATTTCACAAACAGTGACGTAAAACAAGCTAATATTTTCTATTTCTGAGAGGAAATAAATGGTAAATGGTAAATGGTTGGCATTTATATAGCGCCTTTATCCAAAGCGCTGTACAATTGATGCTTCTCATTCACCCATTCATACACGCACTCGCACACCGACGGCGATTGGCTGCCATGCAAAGCACCGACCAGCTCGTCAGGAGCATTTGGGGGTTAGGTGTCTTGCTCAGGGACGCTTCGACGCTTCGAATAAAACACTTGATAAGTGTTTGGTTTTTTTGCAGTGTGGTGTTTATTCCTTACAGCAGAAATACTGTGAACTTACTATGGCTACTACAGACCCCCGCACTTCCCATTGGTCAGAGAACAGCACATAGACACCCCCGCACTTCCCATTGGTCAGAGGATAGGACCCACATACCCCCACCCTTCCCATTGGTCAGAGAACAGCACATAGACACCCCTGCACTTCCCATTGGTCAGAGGGTAGGACCCAGACACGCCCACCCTTCCCATTGGTCAGAGAGCAGCACACAGACACCCCCGCACTTCCAATTGGTCAGCGGGTAGGACCCAGGCAAATGCACTCTTCCCATTGGTCAGAGGCGGACAGAACTTGAAGTCCACAAATTGTGGAATGTCATTTTTCTGTTGAGATTATTATTTTGGTATTTTGTTCTTCTTCTTGTTGCTCTTCTTATTAGTATTATTACTCATATTCTTATTCTTCTCATTGTTGCTCTAATTCTACTCTTTATTATTATTGCACTGATTCAGAGAGGCGGGGGTATCTCATCTGGATGTGATTCAGAGGGGGGTATCTCCCCTGGATGTGATTCAGAGGGCGGGTATCTCCTCTGGATGTGATTCAGAGGGCGGGTATCTCCTCTGGATGTGATTCATGGGTTTCTGTCAAACAGAGGGGGCAGGAAGAGGGGGGGGTCTCCTCTGATCTCCTCTTGGGCCCGTTCCTGCAACATGTCTAATGGCAGCCTGCTGTCCCTCAAACTGGGGCCTGGGTGGGCAGTGTGTGTGAGAGAGACTGTGTGTGAGAGAGAGACTGTGTGTGTGTGTGAGTGTGTGAGAGAGAGACTGTGTGTGTGTGTGAGTGTGTGAGAGAGAGACTGTGTGTGTGTGTGTGTGTGTGTGTGAGAGAGAGAGAGAGACTGTGTGTGAGAGAGAGACTGTGTGTGTGCGTGTGTGTGTGAGAGAGACTGTGTGTGTGTGTGTGTGTGTGAGAGAGAGAGACTGTGTGTGTGTGAGAGACTGTGTGTGTGTGTGTGTGAGTGTGAGTGTGAGTGTGAGTGTGTGTGTGTGTGTGTGTGTGTGGGAGTGAGTGTGAGTGTGAGTGTGAGTGTGAGTGTGAGTGTGAGTGTGTGTGTGTGTGTGTGTGTGTGTGTGTGGGAGTGTGTGTGTGTGTGTGTATAGCACATGCTGTGTTTCTCTCCAAAACGCATTTATCCAGCAAGGTCTGTTTCTGGCTGCCGTCGGTCTGACAGCACCTCAATCAACTCTGCTTTGATCAGTACTCAGCAGTGTGTGTGTGCATGTGGGAGTGTGTGTGTGTGGGAGTGTGTGTGTGTATGAGAGTGAGTGTGTGTGTGTGTGTGTGTGTGTGTGTGGGGTGGGTGTGTGTGTGGGAGTGTGTGTGTGTATGAGAGTGAGTGTATGTGTGTGTGTGTGTGTGTGTGTGTGTGTGTGTGTGTGTGTGGGGGAGTGTGTGTGTGTATGTGTGTGTGTGTGTGTGTGTGTGGGGTGGGTGTGTGTATGAGAGTGAGTGTATGTGTGTGTGTGTGTGAGTGTGTGTGTGTGTGTGTGTGTGTGTGTGTGTGAGTGTGTGTGTGTGTGTGTGAGTGTGTGTGTGTGTGTGTGTGTGTGTGTGTGTGTGAGTGTGTGTGTGTGTGTGTGTGTGTGCGTGTACGTGGGAGTGTTGCTTAGAAGTGACCCCCCTGAATGTAGGAGTGTGTTTCATGCTGTAGTTTGACATCCAGCCCCCCTGAGTTACCTGGGCCCTCACCAGATGTGTGGTGAGCAGGCTCGCCGTGACCATCTGAAACCGCACCGTGAGCCTGTCTGCAGGCGGCGTGGCCGGGAGTGTCTGTACGCTCTCTCAGAGTCTCGTTTGGGAGTCTCGTAAGAATGTTCCAGAAGTTCTGCAGAGACTGGTCTGGGAGACGGACAGAGTGTGTGTGAATGTTCCATAAGGGCTGCGGAGACTGGATTGGGAGATGGACAGAGTGCGTGTGAATGTTCCAGAAGGGCTGCGGAGACTGGATTGGGAGACGGACAGAGTGTGTGAGAATGTTCCAGAAGTTCTGCAGAGACTGGTTTGGGAGACGGACAGAGTGTGTGTGAATGTTCCAGAAGTTCTGCAGAGACTGGTTTGGGAGACGGACAGAGTGTGTGTGAATGTTCCAGAAGGGCTGCGGAGACTCTTTGGGAGACGGACAGAGTGTGTGTGAATGTTCCAGAAGGGCTGCAGAGACTGGATTGGGAGACGGACAGAGTGCGTGAGAATGTTCCAGAAGTTCTGCAGAGACTCTTTGGGAGACGGAGAGAGAGTGCGGGGAGAACGTTCCAGAAGTTTTCCGTCTACGGACCTGCTCTGGGCCGGGCACATCTGGACCTCATCTGCACAGCGGTCTGAGAGAACCCGCTAACTATTCCACACACCCCTCAACCGCTATACTGAGAGAGAGAGAGAGAGAGAGAGAGAGAGGGGGAGGGAGAGAAAGAGATTGAGAGTGAGAGAAATGGGGGGAGAGGGGGGAGAGCAAAAGAGCTTGATGGGCGATAGAGGGAGAGATAGGAAGGGAGGGACAGAAAAATAGAGAGCAGAACTATACAGGAATAGAAAGAGAGGGAAGTGTGAGAGATTGAGGGGATGATGGAGAGAGTGGAGGATGTCTTTTTGGAGAGGGGAACGCGGTGAGGGAGGATGAGATAAAGAGAACACGGAAGGAGGGAGAGAGGGAGGCTTGACTTCTGATGTTCCTGTTCTGAACTCGCATAAATCTCCACCATTACACAGAAAACCTGCACTTTCAAACACCTCATTCCTCCCCCCCCGACCCCTCCTCTGCCCTCCGCTGGGAGAGAAGATATGGATTCAGACGAAGCAGAGCCAGTAGACAGAGAGGTGAGAGATTAAGAGGAAGAGTGTGAGAGAGAGGGGGAGGGGGGGTGAGAAAAACAGAGCAGGAGTAATGGGGAGTGAAAAAGTGATTGAAGTGATTGTGTCATTAGTCCAGTAATATCGTGTAATGATCTCTGACCTTTGACCTCTCAATAGGCATAGGCCTGGGGTTGGATTAGCCCCGCCTCCAGGAAGTGTACAGGAACACTGATTCAACTCTGATGATGATGATGATAATGATAATAATAATAATAATAATAAGCATCATCATCATCATCATCAACATCATCATACTTTATAGCGCAGCACAAAAGCATTTAAACTTCTTACAATGAGGACAAACTACATACATGAATTCCAATACGAATAATAAGAATAACAGGTGTAAATATTTGGTGAATGTGAGTGAAATTCAGTCCAGCACAGATGAGCACTCCGTTGTGCCCTTCATCAAATCCTGGAGATATTTATGCCTCTGTCCTCAAAATTTAATAAAGAGTCTAAAACCAGGCCTTCTTATGGCCAGGAAAATATTCTATGTTCCATATTCAGAGTGTGCGCTTGTGAATATGCAAAGAAAAATGTCCTTTTCTGCAACTGATGTGGATGAAAGATTGCAGCTGTGAATTGCTAAACTTCACTGAAACTTTTATTTTGATTAAAACTTGGGCACCGTGTAGCCTAGTGGCTAAGGTACATGTCTGGGACCCAGACGGTTGGCGATTCAAGTCCCGGTGTAGCCGCGACGAGGTTCACACAGCTGTTGAGCCCCTTGAGCAGGACCCTTAACCCCACATTGCTCCAAGGGGGATGCTCCCCAGCTCAGTCTAATCAACCGGGTGTAGCTTTGGATGTAGCTTTGTGTCAGCTTAGTAACTGCAATGTTAAAATGTTCATTCTTGAGATCACTTGAGGTCAGGCGATATATTGTGCATATTTCACTGGAATACGGGGATGTGTGCGGTCTTTGGCTCAAGCAGGTTCCAGCTGCTCGTAAGGGCCCGGGTTTATAAGGTAAACACCAGAACACGATTGGACTTTGTGTGTGTTATTTTTTTACGTCAGTCCCGTTCCAGCGAAGCGTCTGCTGGCCGCGGTCCGGACCACATCGGGCCCCGGATTCGAGCTGATCTGATTACTCCCATCAGAAAGATGATTGAAAGTACAGTTTAACAGGAATATTAATCATAAAAAAATCCAATCTCCTGCTGTATGGGAGCGGGGAGCGAGTGTTCTCCCCCGGGGCCGCGTGGAGGATCGCAGCACGCACACACGCTGTTTTAGGACACGCTTAATCACCTGCGAGAGAGCGGGGAGTCTGGATATGGGTAGAGGGAGTGAGAGAGAGAGATTTTATTCAGTTTTTGAGTCCCATTTATTTAAACAATGCAAAATAATGTATTTATAGAGACAAATAAGCAATAACTTTCAATTCATAGCAATATTTCTAAAAGAAACTAAAAATAGACCAAAAAAATTTGAAAATAGAAACAAATAAAACCAGAGAGAGATAGAGAACGAGAGAGAGAGACTATTCATGTATTTGCCACTAAAAGCAGCGCAGAAATGTTTTTATGTTGCTATGAACAGAAGCATTACCAGTGAGGATATTTGAGTATGCCAAAATATGGACACTCATCTAGATCTATGTTTGTGTTCAATTCTGTATGTTTTGTTCTATATGTTCATTTCCAGTATATGCTTTGGCAAGATTGCCAATAAAATATTTTTGAATTAGAATTTTAGATAGAGAGACAGAGAGACAGAGAGAGAGTAAAAAAGAGTGTATGTATGACAGGCAGAGGACAGTTGGGAATGTGGGGACGGTTTGGGAATGTGGGGACGGTTTGGGAATGTGGGGACGGTTTGGGAATGTGAGGACGGTTTTGGGAATGTGGGGACGGTTTGGGAATGTTAGGACGGTTTGTGAGAACGGTTTGGGAATGTTTTGGCAATTTGAGGTGGCAAAATCGTGCAACCTTTATGTGGGTCATCATCCACATAATCCAATAGGAACTATCCCACATGTAAATAAACGACATTACAGCAGGCACTGTTATACAGAGCAAACCACATTCCAACATATTTAGAATCCAACAAATACATATTTTTTGTATTCAAATACTTTTCTGTGCTCAACTGATCTTGCCTGGTACAACTGAGCCAACTAATAGGACCGGAAGGTGGGAGTTTGCCCCATAGGTTCCGATACAGTAGACAAGCTTAGCAAAGCTTAGAAAAGTATTCGAATCCAAAAGAAATATGTAATTGACTCTGGTCTGCATCTGAGTCATATGTATGATAATGTACAGAGCTGTGTCCACGTACGATAGTGTCAGCACCTTTGATGTTGTGTCCAGAAGGCTATGGCACCCGACCAATCAGCAATTGCGTGGCTCCAGATGGGTAAGACGAGCCATTGGTGAGAGATGGATGTTGGCTTCGTCCTCCTCCTCTGCCTCCTGGCTCAAATGCTAACTTCATTAGTTTATTTACCGTGAAACGGTAATGGAAATTGTATTAGACAACATTAATTTAACAGACACAATGCAAGAGCACATCAACCTAATTAACTCACATGAGCAGCATTTCCAGATGTAGACTACTTACAAAACATAATGTGCTGATTCCCCAGACATGGACTAAGACCAGGACTCGGGGGGAAAAAAAGTTTTTAAACAGAGATCTTCATAAGAGGAGGGGGATCCCCAGTGTCCTGGCTAAATTCATAACCTGGCTCTCTCAACCTGCCACCTGATCATCCCCTGATTCAATTAGCAAAGACATTGTTTTCTCCCTCTCCACCTCAGCTGGTCTGTGGTGAGCGTTCTGGTGCAAAATCATGCTCTTTGAGTGTCTAGAAAAGTGCTTTATAAATGCAATGATTTATCTATCTCTATATTAAAGACTGTTCTTTTAGTCTGGAATTAGGCTTAATCCATGTCTAGGAAACCAGCCCAATAATACATATTTTTCTCTGCAGAGTAATATTTTAATTCAATAATATATTGTGAAATGTGAAATCACATTTCCAGTATACTCGTTTTCCTAAGGATCTGCATATAATGTTATCATTTAATCTGCTATATCTGTGTGAAACCACATGTATGTTGTTCGTGGTATGTTTGTATTAATAAAGATATGTAAGAACAGGGATTAATTAAATATCTTCCCTATGTGGTAAATATACATGTGTATAATAGTGATTGTCTAGTTCTTTGTTTATTTATCCTCCAGTTGATTGGACAGCTCGGTGACAGTAATGTGAATATCCATGCATTACAACAGTAGTATGCAGAAGAGCATCTCTGAACACACAATGCGTCAAACCTCTAAGTGGATAGGCAAAAAAAAAGTCTCCAAAATAATTCTAATAAATACATATTAAAGTGGTGTATGCTGGTGCTTCCGTTGTAACCAAGGATCCGAACACCTGATTTAATGACTGAACCTACCAAAATGCCAAAAAATGCCCTTGATTAGCTAAATCTGTTCCTGATTACCACAAAACTCTTCTGGCAAGTGGATCCCACCATTGTATGCCACTTGGTGTGTTATTGAAATGTCATTAATTTCCACGCCATATGTTTTTTTGCAGTTGATTGATGTAAGTACCTATCCATGTAAGTACCTAGTAACTAGTGCTTAATATGAATGTGTTATAAATGCATTATAAATGAGTTATATAGCTCTTATAAAGGACCGTTCATAGAAATGTGAGTGGGACAAAGAGTCTCCCTGTGCTCACCTTCCAGGCACACATATTTCTCAAACAACTGACGATGCATGCGGGTTGTGTTTCGGCCCAGCGCCGAGACCTTCGATTCTACTGCTCAAGGCTGTGATTGAGAACCAAATATTAGTTCATTAGTTGAATCAGGTGTCTTAGCACTGGGCTAAAACAAAAACCTGCACCCACACCAGTCCCTGTCAGACGGACAAAACACTGAACATTCAGTTAATCGTACATCCATTACTGAATTCTGTTTCAGATATGATAGAAAAGTCACTGTATTGATTAATGAGTTAGATTCTGGAAATGCATTACAGGTAAAATGCATTACAGGTAAAATCACTAACACAGTTAGTGATTGGTACCAAGGGACCTGTGCTACAAATCAATCAAGATCTACAATCTCTTCAGCCTGAAAGCAGTATTTTGAAGGCGCTGATTATCGCAGATTGGTACTGTAGCTGGGAATGTGCAGGGTTGGGTTGGGCCTTCTGTAGTGAACGAGGCGGACGTTCGCATTCGGGAGATAAACATGCCTGAGTTATTTCCTGATTTCGAATCTGAAGCGAGAACACGGGCAGGCTGTGCGGAACTCTCCAGAGACCTCAGGGGGGAGTTCAGATCCGGATTTCTGCCCTAATTGAACGGGGACTTTCTCTCGATCAATGTCAGCGCCGTACAGTACTGCCTACAGTAGCCTGTCACTGCGGCCGGGGTCTATGGGGGGAAAACATTTCTCTTCTCTCACTCTTCTTTTTCTCACTCTCTCTCACATTCTCTCCGTCCATCCATCAATTTTTCCACCCCTCTTAAGTTCTTTTAATTTTCTTCCTCCCGTGCTTTCCTTCCTTCCCTCTCCCTCTCTCTGCATCCTCCTCTCTTCTCTCCTTTCTCTGTAGCTGTTGGTGTGGCTGCATAGCTGTTAGCATGGTCATGTATCTGTTAGCGTGGAGGCATGTAGTAGCTGTTAGCATGTCACTTAGCTGTTAGCATGGCCATGTAGCTGTTAGCATGGTTGAGTAGCTACTTGTGTTGTCATCTATCTATTAGCGTGGTCATGTATCTGTTAGCGTGGAGGCATGTAGTAGCTGTTAGCATGTCACTTAGCTGTTAGCATGGCCATGTAGCTGTTAGCATGGTTGGGTAGCTACTTGTGTTGTCATCTATCTATTAGCGTGGTCATGTATCTGTTAGCGTGGAGGCATGTAGTAGCTGTTAGCATGTCACTTAGCTGTTAGCATGGCCATGTAGCTATTAGCATGGTTGAGTAGCTACTTGTGTTGTCATCTATCTATTAGCGTGGTCATGTATCTGTTAGCGTGGAGGCATGTAGTAGCTGTTAGCATGGTCGCATAGCTGTTAGCATGGCCATGCAGCTGTTAGCATGGTTGAGTAGCTACTTGTGTTGTCATCTATCTATTAGCGTGGTCATGTATCTGTTAGTGTGGAGGCATGTAGTAGCTGTTAGCATGGTCGCATAGCTGTTAGCATGGCCATGTAGCTGTTAGCATGGTTGAGTAGCTACTTGTGTTGTCATCTATCTATTAGCATGCTGCCGTAGCTGTTAGTGTGCCGATGTAGCTGCTGGTCTGTTGGCCGGTGGTGCAATGAGTCTGCTCACAGTCACATCGCCTGCACTGTTTAGCTTTTCAGAGGGAGAACAGCGTCGGAAGGAATGCACATTTTTCCCATTCTCCTCAGTTCAGTTCACCCCTCCACAAACTCCTCCCCCTCTCCGCACCGCTGGGCGTCTCCAGTTCACCCTGTTCCTTTCTCCGTCACTCGCTCTTTCTCTCTCCCTGTGTCTCTCTCCCTCTCTCTCTCTCTGTCACCTTCAGCCTAGCTCTCCCTCTCTCTCTCTGTCACTCTTTCTCTCTCCCTGTGTCTCTCTCCCTCTCTCTTTCTGTCACCTTCAGCCTAGCTCTCCCTCTCTCTCTCTGTCACTCCTTCAGCCTAAATCTCTCTTTCTTTCTCTCTCCCTGTGTCTCTCTGTCAATCTCTTTCTCTCTCCATGTGACTCTCTGTCTTTCTCTTTCTGTGTCTGTCTCCCTCCCCTTCTCTGTCAATCCTTCAGCCTCGCTGTTCCTCTCTCTCTCTCTCTCTCTCTCTCTCTCCCTGTGTCTCTCTATCTCTCTCTGTCACTCCAGCCTAGCACACAGATGCAAACACATGCACACACAGGCACATACACACACACACACAACACACACACACACATACAGACCCACTCACACACACACACACACACACACACACACACAGCCCATCCCTCTCCTCTAATGTATTCTGCAGCACACCTGCGTTATTTGCAGAGCTGTTTCCCTCTGTGTCTGGTGTCAAATTTAAAGGTGAATCTCTCTAAGCATCCTCTGGGGAGTGTACCACAAAATCAGCCTGTTTATGTGTGTGTGTGTGTGTGTGTGTGTGTGTGCGTGTGTGTGTGCCTGTGTGTGTGTTTCTGTGTGTCTGATGTGTGTGTGAGTGTGTGTATATATGTGTGTCTGTGTGTGTGAGTGTGTGTCTGTGGGTATCTGTGTGTCTCTGTGTGTGTGTATATATATGTGTGTGTCTGTGTGAGTGTGTGAATGTGAGTCTGGTTGTCTGATGTGTGTGTGTGACTGTGTGTGTCTGATGTGTGTGTGTGTCTGTGTGTATCTGTGCGTCTGTGTATATATATGTGTGTGTGTCTGTGTGTCTGGTTGTCTGATGTGTGTGTCTTTGTATATCTGTGTATCTGTGTGCGTATATATGTGTGTGTGTGTATGTCTGTATCTGTGTGTGTGTGCGCGTTTGTGTGTATGTTTGTGTATGTGTGTATGTTTATGTATGTGAGTGCATGTCTGTGTGTGTGCATGTGTATGTGTCTGTGTGTGTATATATATGTGTGTGTGGGTATATATGTGTGTGTGTCTGTGTGTATATGTGTGTGTATGTGTGTGTGTGCGTGTGTGTGTGTGTATGTGTGTGTGTGTGTATGTGTCTCTGTGTGTATATATGTGTGTGTCTGTGTGTGTGTGAGTATGTATGTGTGTGTATGTGTGTGTATTTTCGATGGAAGATATGTATGCTTGCATTCCTTAAATTATTTCCTTATAAAATGACACTTCTCTCTTCAGTACATTGTGTCTGACATCCTGTGGGGTGACACATTCTGCAGGAAGAGGTGCATCATGGTATTTAAACACAGGAGGTGCAGGAGGCGACAGTACAAACGCACACAGTTCAGAATAATAACCTGATTTATAAACAACCTTTTCTACAGAGTGGAGAAAGTGCTCAACAAACAGAGAAAGAATACGAGAAAGCCGTAAAAAAAAATATAATAATAATAATACTTACAAAAATAAAAAGCTCTAGAAAAGTAAACCAAAAAGTTAACGTCAGGAAAAATATTTTAAATTAAAAATAAAAATGGCAGTGGTTTCTGGGTCATTCAATTTAAGATTTAAGAGCTTGAGACCCTCATAAAACCAGAAAGATTATCTCAAAGTAGTGGAGCTGTACCGTAGTATCAGATGCACAGACCACTACATGTCTTGGGCCTCATGAGAGGTTAAGAGCCAAAAATGAACACTGAGTGTGGGAATCGTGGTCTCTGTTTCTTTTGGGATGGGAACATTTCTCACGCTGAGATTTTGTTGCTGATTGGTCCGTTTGGTTCTCCCTGGCATGCTCACACCTCAGATCTGCAGTACCTCCACATACCCGACTAAAACACTCAGTTAAGTTAAGAGGAATAAGCAGGGGAGAGGCTTTGTTTACATTTCAGTTTAGCTGCAGTAAACGGATGCATCACTGGACCTGTAGACGAAGTAAGGGATGTTAGGAAACTGAGGTCGTTCAGTTTGGTATACAAATAAAACCTTTGGTGACTAATGACTATAAAGCAGTATAATAAGAAAATATCCACAGAGTAGCCTCATGTATTGGCTAAATTGAAAAATGTTGCGATCAGCTCGACTAGTACATTTCCGTACCAATTTTGGCTCATGCTTTGATTCAAGGCAACTTACAGTTGATTAGACTTAGCAGGAGCCAATCGCCCTGGCGCAATGAGGAGTTAATGGCCCTGCTCAAGGGCCCAACAGCTACACTGATCCTATCGTGGCTCCACTGGGGCTTGAACCACCGACCTTCCCGGGTCCCAGTCAAGCACCTTCGCCACTAGGCTATAGGCCGCCGGCACTAGCCTGGGAATGTATACCGAAGTTATCTCAAAACTTCACAGCTGAGGACCTTAACGGGTTAATAAACGGGTTTGCGCTTCGGGCCCGGGGACCGCGGGTCTTGTTGGGCCAGCGGCGGTTCTGCTTCAGCGGGGCCTGCATCTTCCCGCCCCGAAGCCGCCGTCGGCGCGGAGAGCGGCGTTCACACCCCCTGCCTCCCGCTAATCACGTCAAAGCGTCGCTGACAAGGTGAAAATTAAACCCGCCGAGACCTCACCTCCAGCCAGCCGCCAGCCCTGCCTCTGTTCCCGCTCTCTTCCCACACAAAGTCTCGGTTATTTTTTTAAAGGAAACCTCATTTGACATGGAAAAGAAAGGCGTTTGCCGCGCAAGTCTGCAGTGCAGATTTCTAACGGAGGGCTGGCAACAAGCGTACTACAGCTGTGTGTGTTTTCCCTTCCCCTTGTAGAGAGAGTTCTTGGCGGCTTTGCTCTCGTAAATTAAGGGCTTTTTTTTTTTTTCTTCTCCTTCTCCCGTCGAAGCGGCAACGTGTAAAAACAAGACTCGGTAACCTGCTGGCGTAAGTCAGAGTGCCCAGCGAGGCGCCTGATTGGAGGCTTGTTTTTCCCGTTCGAGCCTTGATCTGGTGTCCGACTCACCCTGATTGTGCGTTCCTGGTGCATGCTGGGAAAACACCAGCGCAGATCTGCTCTGTTTGGAAGGTGGTGTGTGTTTGAATGTGTATGTGTATGTGTATGTGTGTGTGTGTGTGTGTGTGTGTGTGCATGTGTGCATATGCACACATACCAGAAGGAAATAGTGTTAAATATGCAGGAGTGGGTTGTTTCCCCTGTGGTGTGTAATTGAGCAGTTGTGGACATGGGTCAGCAATCGTGTTGTGGACGTGGATGTCAGTGGGTTAGCGGTGTGTGTGGATGTCAGTGGGTTAGCGGTGTGTGTGGATGTCAGTGGGTTAGCGGTGTGTGGATGTCAGTGGGTTAGCGGTGTGTGGATGTCAGTGGGTTAGCGCTGTGTGGATGTCAGTGGGTTAGCGCTGTGTGGATGTCAGTGGGTTAGCGCTGTGTGGATGTCAGTGGGTTAGCGCTGTGTGTGGATGTCAGTGGGTTAGCGGTGTGTGTGGATGTCAGTGGGTTAGCGGTGTGTGGATGTCAGTGGGTTAGCGGTGTGTGGATGTCAGTGGGTTAGTGCTGTGTGGATGTCAGTGGGTTAGCGCTGTGTGTGGATGTCAGTGGGTTAGCGGTGTGTGTGGATGTCAGTGGGTTAGCGGTGTGTGGATGTCAGTGGGTTAGCGCTGTGTGGATGTCAGTGGGTTAGCGCTGTGTGTGGATGTCAGTAGGTTAGCGGTGTGTGGATGTCAGTGGGTTAGTGGTGTGTGGATGTCAGTGGGTTAGCGCTGTGTGGATGTCAGTGGGTTAGCGCTGTGTGGATGTCAGTGGGTTAGCGCTGTGTGGATGTCAGTGGGTTAGCGGTGTGTGTGGATGTCGGTGGGTTAGCGGTGTGTGTGGATGTCAGTGGGTTAGCGCTGTGTGGATGTCAGTGGGTTAGCGGTGTGTGGATGTCAGTAGGTTAGCAGTGTGTGGATGTCAGTAGGTTAGTGGTGTGTGGATGTCAGTGGGTTAGCGCTGTGTGGATGTCAGTGGGTTAGCGGTGTGTGGATGTCAGTGGGTTAGCGGTGTGTGTGGATGTCGGTGGGTTAGCGGTGTGCGTGGATGTCAGTGGGTTAGCGCTGTGTGTGGATGTCAGTGGGTTAGCGTTAGCTCTGCATAATGAGTCTCCTTGGCCCGGCTTAGCGAAACGCACGCCGTCTGTCCGAGACTGACGCTGAGAGATCGGCTCTGGAATCTGTCCCCACCCGAGTCCCACTCCCCCTCAGCCAACTCCTACTTCATCCAGATCACAAATCAAAACATTATTTCTGCTTTCTTTCTTTCTTTCTTTTTCGCGCGACTGCTGAGTGACTCATTCTGCTGAAGACTGTTGAAGCGCATGGATGGGTCCTGCAGCTCGGTATCGGTTGCGGCATGGCCTCTAAGGTACAGTGTTAAGGTATCTGTTGAGGTATGGTCTCTAAGATATTACATTACATTACATTGATGGCGTTTGGCAGACGCTCTTATCCAGAGCCGACGTACAGTTGATTAGACGAAGAAGGAGACAATCCTCCCCTGGAGCAATGCAGGGTTAAGGGCCTTGCTCAAGGGCCCAGCGGCTGTGCGGATCTTGCAAACAGGCCAGTGCAAACAGAGAAATACTAAATGGAACACGGAACTACAAAATATATAGAAACAGAGGAGAACAGGGAAACAAACTAAGAAACAGGGGCACAGGACTCCATACTACTGTAATTATAGACTTATCCTACAGTTTGCTAATGTATAACAAACACGTTAGTTTAGTCGCTAACAAATCCATTAACTAGGGAAAAGTTGTCGTACGCTAGTTAATGCCGATTCCTGAACCTTATTGTAACGGGTGACCACATTAACTAATGAAACGTAGATTTTGACATTTCGTTATTGTATTTGGACATTGGTTGATAAAGCGCTGCCGGAAGGTTCTTCGGCGGTCCCAGCGCCAGGAGCTCGGCTGCGGGAAAGGGGCGGGACCCGGAATGTTCCGGAAGGTTTCTTTGAGTCTGACGGCCGGGCTGCTGGTACCCTCGGAGCTGATCCGGGACCACAGCTGGACCGTGTCTCGTCTTGGCCTTACAGAACCTGGGGGGGGGGGGGGGTGGGGGGGGCGCGCGGGGGCCAAATGAAAAAAAAAAAAAAAAAACATTAAAAACTTGGAAGGGGAAGTGTTTACGTATGACACACTGCAGTGTTCAGCTGGCCCTTTGAGCCCCCATGGCTGAGCTGGGCCAGGATTGTGGAGAGGGTTTGAGCGGGATATAAACCGGCTTTAACGCTGCTGAAAAACCACTTCCTCCTTCATGAGGACATCAGATGGATTGATATGGTATGTTAGCGGTAAGGGGGGGGGGGGGGCAGGGCAGGCGGTACAAGGCTGTGGCTTCCTGCCAAAACATGTGCCTCTGTGCAGCTAATGAGGAGGGAGCTTGTCAGCTCGCATAGATCTTCGCCGTTGGCTGGCGATCAATATTTCGCCCTCGTAACTCAGCCGGTGGGGCGCTGCCCCTCCGACACCCCCCCCACCGCCCGCCCGCCCCCCCCCGCCCCACTCCTCCATCCACAGCCGTACACGCTGCCTGCTCCATCCGTCTCCACCCCTGAACAGGACGGAGAGGGTTCTAGAGAGTGAGGATAGCTGGGAAGGAGAAAAACAGAGAGGGCGAGAGATAGAGAGAGATAGAGAGGGAGGATTTTCTCTGTTGCCAGTTTCCGAACATCATGGGGAAAAAATGATAATTTCTTGAGGGTTTTTTTTTTTATATAGTCATCATTCCGGTCATAAATATCAGCAGGAAGCTTTTTAGTGCCGTTATGGCAACCACGGTTGTGACATCATAATCATAAAGAGCTTTGGTTTGGTAGCCATGGAGCATGTTCAATGACCTCACAATCGTTAATATTCTGGGTGATATCTGCCCTCAATGTGCTGCCAATCAGCGGATATCTAAAGATTCCAGAATCCTGTGGCTTTATGGGTACTCTCAACACCTGTGCAGGCGAACTGTGTGTGTGTGTGTGTGTGTGTGTGTGTGTGTGCCTGTGTGTGTCTGTGTGTGTGTGCGCCTGTGTGTATGTGTGTGTGTATGTGTGTGCCTGTGTGTGTATGAGCCTCTGTGTGTGTGCCTCTGTGCATGTGTGTGTGCCTCTGTGTGTGTGTGTGTGTGTGTGTGTGTGCCTGTCTGTGTATGTGCGTCTGTGTCTGTGCCTCTGCGCATGTGTGTGTGCCTCTGTGTGTGTGTGTGTGTGTGTGTGTGTGCCTGTCTGTGTATGTGCGTCTGTGTCTGTGCCTCTGCGCATGTGTGTGTGCCTCTGCGCGTGCGTGCGTGTGTCTGTCTTTGTGTGTGTGCCTGTAAATGTGTGTAATGGTGTGTGTCTGCGCTTGTTCGTGCGTGAGTGATGTTTCCCCATATTACCTTAAATGCATCAATCAAAGCTCAATGCGGACAAAAACGATAATAGTGGTAATAGTCACGTTTCCAGCGGCCCGTGGATGCAGGCCGCACGTTTGTCTGTGTTACTCAGAGAGTGAAGGACGGGGCCTGTCTGACGGCGTTACTCAGTGTGAAGCGCTTCTCTGGCGCTGGCCCGGGGCCCGGGCGAAAGTGGGTCGGAGTGTGAGCGAGACGCTCGCAGCTTGTCTGCAGATGGCCGCTGCCGTCCATATGACCGCGGCGAGCAGGCCCCGCGCGAGAGCGGCCCCGCCAGGCACGGCCGGACCGCCGGCCAACATGGCCGCCTGCGTGGGCGGGGTGTCTGCGCCGGGAGGGGAAGAGTGCGGCCAATCGGGAGGGGAGTGTGCAGCCGTGTGGCCAATCGGGAGAGGAGTGTGCAGCCGTGTGGCCAGTCGGGAGAGGAGTGTGCAGCCGTGTGGCCAGTCGGGAGAGGAGTGTGCAGCCGTGCGGCCAATCGGGAGAGGAGTGTGCAGCCGTGTGGCCAATCGGGAGAGGAGTGTGCAGCCGTGTGGCCAATCGGGAGAGGAGTGTGCAGCAGTGTGGCCAATCGGGAGAGGAGTGTGCAGCCGTGTGGCCAATCGGGAGAGGAGTGTGCAGCCGTGTGGCCAATCGGGAGAGGAGTGTGCAGGGAGTCTGTGCACTAATGCATGCACATACTGTACGCGCAAACTAATGCTGAACACACACACACACACACACTCTCTCACACACACACACACACACACACACACACTCTCTCTTACTCACACATACACACACACACACACACACACATACTCAGGAATGCATGAATACCCACACATGAACCAACCACACACACACACATCTGCATGAACTAAGGCACATACACACACACGCGTGCTCACACACGCACAGACACGCACACACACCCCAAGCTGCATGCAGACACAGGCAGTGATAAACACAAGACCAACATATGCACGCGCGGTGTGCAGCCAGAACACGTAGCCCAGGGACTACAGACGAAAATAAGTCTGCCTGGCAGAGAGGTGTCTATGCACAAATGTGACTAATGTGCATTTTTCCTGTCAAATCTAACAATAAATCAAATGGAATTGGCGCGTGTATGCAGATGCGCTTGTTTGTACTAACAGACAGTGATACAGAGCGCTCACGCAAGCATGCATGTGTTCGCCCAGGCGCCCAAAAACATGCTTTTCATTCCACAACAGACATTTAGAAGCTGAGGCATGAAATAAAGTCAACACAGTTTTGGCACGCGCTGACTATAACGGCTGGTTATGAATCAAATGAGATGATATTTGTGTTGCGCAATGCTTTCGCCTGGCCGTGCTCCTCAGTGGCTGTTTCCAGCTCAGTGTACCGTCAGATTTAACAGTACATTGCCTTCTAAGGCTACTCACAGTTGATTAGCCTAAGCCGCGGACAATCACCCTGGAGCAATGCAGGGTTAAGCGCCTTGCTCAAGGGCCCAACAGCTGCACTGATATTACTGTGGCTACACTGGGGCTTGAACCACCTTCCGGGTCCTAGTCATGTTCCTTAGCCACTCGGCTACAAGCTGTAAGGTTATACTGTACATATACTGTATACTGAGGGATCATCAAACCCTCCAATCCAAAGCCCTGCTTTTCATTTCTCCTGGTTAATTACCTGAAGAATTAGCTCTGCTGATTGGCCAGACCATCTTCACACCTGACTCCCAGGTAAAGGGAGGGTGGAACACACCTAGCTCCCAGGTAAAGGGAGGGTGAACACACCTGACTCCCAGGTAAAGGGAGGGTGATCACACCTGACTCCCAGGTAAAGGGAGGGTGAACACACCTGACTCCCAGGTAAAGGGAGGGTGGAACACACCTAACTCCCAGGTAAAGGGAGGGTGGAACACACCTAACTCCCAGGTAAAGGGAGGGTGAACACACCTGACTCCCAGGTAAAGGGAGGGTGAACACACCTGACTCCCAGGTAAAGGGAGGGTGATCACACCTGACTCCCAGGTAAAGGGAGGGTGAACACACCTGACTCCCAGGTAAAGGGAGGGTGGAACACACCTAACTCCCAGGTAAAGGGAGGGTGAACACACCTGACTCCCAGGCAAAGGGAGGGTGGACACACCTGACTCCCAGGTAAAGGGAGGGTGAACACACCTGACTCCCAGGTAAAGGGAGGGTGAACACACCTGACTCCCAGGTAAAGGGAGGGTGAACACACCTGACTCCCAGGTAAAGGGAGGGTGAACACACCTGACTCCCAGGTAAAGGGAGGGTGAACACACCTGACTCCCAGGTAAAGGGAGGGTGATCACACCTGACTCCCAGGTAAAGGGAGGGTGAACACACCTGACTCCCAGGTAAAGGGAGGGTGGTCTCACCTGATTCCCAGGTAAAGGGAGGGTGAACACACCTGACTCCCAGGTAAAGGGAGGGTGGAAAAGCAGCAGTTCTCTCTGGAGGAGTGTGGTTTGAGGATCTCTGCTGCACACCTGTGAAGATCACCAGCAGGACAGCTGCTGAAGAGCTCAGTTAGAGTAATCGTAGTGCTGACACATCACACACGCTTTCAACAGGGGAACACTCCATGACTCATCATAACAAATAAACATATGAGTAAACAGGGATCAATCGTATTTAAACAAAAAGGACTTAGATAACAGGGTGACATGGATGGTGCAGTGGGTAGCACTGCCGCCTCACAGCAAGGAGGTCCTGGGTTCGAATCCCCATCGGCCGGGGCCTCTCTGTGTGGAGTTTGCATGTTCTCCCTGTATTTGCGTGGGTTTCCTCCGGGTACTCCGGTTTCCTCCCACAGTCCAAAGACATGCAGGTTAGGCTGATTGGAGAGTCTAAATTGCCCGTGGGTATGAGTGTGTGGGTGAATGGTGTGTGTGCCTTGCGATGGACTGGCGACCTATCCAGGGTATATTCCTGCCTTTTGCCCAATGTATGCTGGGATAGGCTCCAGCCCCCCTGCGACCCTGTTCAGGATAAGCAAGTTAAGATAATGGATGGATGGATGGATGGACTTAGATAACCACAAAAAAATAAAATAAAAATAAATGAAATGAAAGAGTAACTCCTCTCACCTCATTTCGCCTTTGGAGAAAATGGCACAAACGCAAAACACTCCGTTTTAAATTTTCTTTTTTGTGTATAAATGTCTCCTCTAGTTATGCTTTCAAGTGTTGTATGAACAGCATGGAAACCTATGAGACTCATATTTCTAAATAGGCTAAACAAATATCCTGATCGTTTTCTTAGGACTAATGTTGCGATAAATCAACGGCATCTGGTTCTGCAATATCCCCTCACTGGATGGGAAGAGGTGTTGGAAAACGAACAAGCAAAACAGGATGTTTTTAAGGATCCGATGGAAAAAAAATAGTTTTGTTTTTTACTCGAGCCTAGTTCATGTAGGAACCATGCCACCAAAGCTATTTGCGTATATTACTCTCAGCGCACTTTTAAAGCCCTGACATTATGGAGTGTTTATCGACACACATGGCTGGAGGTTTGTTTTTCTTCATGGCCCTTAAAAGTCTAATTCTAAGCTCACCCCAGAATGTATCATTGCAGTTGTGTATCACACATTGGTCGGTGTACACCTTGCTGAAAAAAAGGTTTTGTAACAGCCGGTAGCTGGTTGCCCAGTTCCGAATAGCTCCCAGTCTCGACGTGGTCTAGCTGGTTGACCAGTTCAGGCCAGTTCCCAGCTCGACATGGTTTATCTGGTTGGCCGATACAGACCAGCTGACAGCTGAGACAAGTTACCAGCACTAGCTGGTTGACCGGCTTATACCCAGCAAGCCCTGCTTCGTGACCATTTTCAAGCTGGTCAAGCTGGCATAGCTGGATTTTACAGCAGTGAAGTCCAGCAGGGGAGTTGCCTTTAACTTTGAATTGGAGTTAAAACCTTGTTTCTCTTTTCTTTCCTTCACAAACACAAAAACTAGCATATCAAACTGAATTAAAGTTAAGTATGAGCACTGATTCAAGATCGGCCGTCTTACTATGTTCACCTCGCAACAGGTCACAGCAGCCGTGAGGGTTTGTGATGACAAATGTCATTTTCCGCGCCGTCTTTTAAACGGGAAGCGTAAGAACCAGGCCTTTCCCGATCTTGACTCTCCTAATTCTTTCCTGTTCGGTGGAAGTCGACCTCTCCATCACCTGTGCTATGAGGTCTGCTCTCTGCGGAATGCTCAGAGGGGGAGGTTTACACCGGGAGATGTGAATCATTACATTACATTACATTACATTACATTACGTTACATTACGTTACATTACATTACGTTACATTACATTACATTACATTACATTACATGACATTACTTTACATTACATTACATTAATGGCATTTGGCAGACGCTCTTATCCAGAGCGACGTACAACAAAGTGCATACCCATAACCAGGGATAAGTGCGCTGAAAGACCCTAGAGGGAAGTACAATTTCAACTGCTACCTGTACAACAAAGATAAGGACCAGGGCCTATTTGAAATATTGAATTTGAATTTTTACAAAAAACAAACAAACAAACAAACAATCAAACGCAAAAGTATGACCAAACCCCTTAGCTAGCCAAACACTGCTTACCTAGCCAACTAAAAATACACAAAAAAGTAAATCACAGAAAGACAATTAAGGTTCACAGGGAGGTAGGGAGGGACGGGGAGAGGTGCTGCTTGAAGAGGTGCGTCTTCAGTTTGCGCTTAAAGGTGGGGAGAGATTCTACAGTTCCGACCTCAACGGGGAGATCGTTCCACCACCGTGGAGCCAGAACAGACAGTAGTCGTGAGCGTGGGGTGGATGTTCGGAGAGGGGGGAAACACACTCGCGCTCGGCGACGGTTGCTAGGCTTTGTTAAACTATGCGGCGCGCTGGGTAAATTATTCCTCCATTAGCAGACGGCACACGTCTCTAAATGAGTCTCCCCTCCCGCGTTGCGCCTGCCTGTCTAATTGACGGCCTCCGCTCCGTGACGAACCCGACTCGACCGCAGCGGCTGGCGGCTGCCGAACTCCGCGTGCCCGCACCGCTGATCTCCCGCCGGAGACGGCGGGACTGAGAGTCACATCCGCAGCCCGGGTTTAAAAGTGCGAACGCATCTCGGGGCCCGTGATTGACAGGACCTCTCTCCCGCCCGGCGTGAAACATTAATGAAGGACGGCCTTTCGGTCGGAGGGCGAGGGCTGCGCGCCGCCATTTTTCTGTCGGAATTCTATGTTTCTAAAAAATAAGGAAAAAGAGTGAGGGGTGAAGGTGAAATCATTTATTCATCGACGTAAGCGCTTGGGTCAGCTTCAGAGTCCGGGCGTAGGCCCAGCCTGGGGAAACCGTGCTCCGGCAAGCCGTTAAAAATTTTACGGGATGTTTTCCGTTGGCGGGAGTGGGTTTTTTTTATACGCGGCGTCATACGTTTCCAATCGGCCGGCTGTGTGCGTCCTCCAGAGCCGTGGAAAGCCGGGGTCTGGATTTCGGGGCCGGACGTGGCCAATCTCATAAGATCGCCACGACAACATAGTTCCGTCCGGGATCAGATTGGTCGCCAGGGGAAACGGGTCCGGTTCCAGGTGATGTCAACGTTAGAGAGCCCTGAATTTCGAAATCTTGGAAAATTTACTCGTTTGTACCCAAATTGGGCACTACTGTACTTTCCAGGTTCAATCGGGTAATTTGATCCTTGAAGAACAAACATGTACCTCCAACTGCCACTTTGTTTCTGAGAATGAAGGCTACTGTTGTAATGCCAACTCTGACATGATTAGGCATGTTTTTTTTTTGGCAAAACACATTAGAGCTATTCATTTTCTATATCTTGAACCTGGGGACTGAGTTTATGTTTGTTTCCATGGCGATGAGCCGCACAAGGACTACAAAACACACAGGTATCAAAAACAAAGAAGAAGACCAATGATATGAGGAAGACAGGAAATGAAGTACTGACACTTATTTTAAATACTTATTTTTCCGTTCAAGGTGCTTTTTAACGCAGATCTTTATCGTTATATTAAAGAGATGCCATTAGCATTTTATTAGCCCCCAAAAAGACAGAGTTTGCCTTTAAAGGGCTTTCTAAGAACCTTGCATTGCCGTTTTTATATCTGCAAACAAAGTTATTTGCAACCTTCTGGGGTTTTACACATCTGTTAACAAAATGTGTAAAACCACAGAGGCCTACAGTGTTTCTGCCCTCGCGGTGGAAACATGAGGTAAGAGTGCAACTTCACATAAATACCCAAATAATGAGGCACAGGGAGTTAAGCCCTGTTTTTAGGAGCCCTCCTTATTGCCTGTGCTTTCATCTCTCCACACAGGTGTCGTTTGGGCCCACGCCGGCGGGGTGTACCTCCGTGATGGAGTCTGAGCGCTGGCAGCAGAGCGGGATCGACCTCCCCTCACCTTCCCGCTGAAATGCGTCATCACGCGCGAGGAGGAGCAATGTTTACCCCGTCACCACGACCCGTCACCACGACCCGCCCCCCTACCCCATCACCACGACCCGTCACCACGACCTGCCCCCCTACCCCATCACCACGACCCGTTACCACGACCCGTCACCACGACCCGTCACCACGACCCGCCCCCCTACCCCATCACCACGACCCGTCACCACGACCTGCCCCCCTACCCCATCACCACGACCCGTCACCACGACCCGTCACCACGACCCGCCCCCCTCCCCCGTCACCACGACCTGCCCCCCTACCCCGTCACCACGACCCGTCACCACGACCCGCCCTGTACCCCGTTACCACGATTTTCAGGGGGCTTCCAGCCATAATAATAATTACTTATAATAATGCTTTTCTCAGAATTACAGTAATAGTGATGAGATGAAAACTCCCCTCAACCACCACCAATATGCAGCACACACCTGGGTGACGCAAGGCAGCCATTTTGTGCCAAGAGCATTCACCTCTCATCAGACGGGTGACGAAAATGTTCTTTTGCTAATTGAATTGGGGCTGATTAGGTTGCAGGTTGAGAGAGAGCCATGATGAAAACTTCAGCTGTCGCCTGTCCCAGATACGGCTTTCCTTCAGACGAGCACAGTTCCGGGATGCTTTCTCCGGCCAGCCCTGCTGCCTGGTTCAACAGCAGTGTTAATCTGAGCTGCACAGGGAGCAGTCGTGTGCAGTAGCTGATCTCTGTATACGCACCTGACTTGATACAAACTTTTTGGTTCAACAACACCGGGCCGGAACAGAGGCGAGTATCCATGTTCAGTAATTAAACAGCACCTCTGATAAAACTTGGAGCAGCTAGTCTTCTCGCTCATAATATATTCCAAATCAATTGAAGTTGTACACAAGACGGGTGTGCTAATAATGCCCCCGAATGTGTTCAGACTCTCGAGAACATTGTTCTTGGTTGCTATGCGGTAGGCAAAAAAAAAAAAAAAACTCAAGTCTTGAAGTGTTTTTTTTTTTTTTTTTTTTAATTAGAGCAAAAGATGAGAGAAATGCCAGGTGTCAGAGCCAGGGAGGACTGCAGGACGGCGTAACCGAC
The DNA here is from genome assembly GCF_963514075.1 of Conger conger. NCBI lineage: Eukaryota > Metazoa > Chordata > Actinopteri > Anguilliformes > Congridae > Conger > Conger conger. The sequence continues at coordinate 4,553,989 of NC_083762.1, read as the reverse complement.
CTTTTAAACCGCTCTGATCTTTAATAATGTCAGAGCTGGGGCGGCTTGTGCTTCTCCCCGTTAACGCCATGCCGTACAGCCTAATGAAGGCAGAGGGGACGTTGTTCCCCGTGTCTCTGTCTGCCGCTCGCTGGTGCCACGGGGACCCAATGTGATCAGAACCGCAAACCCCCCCCCCCCCCCCCAGCCCCGGAGGCGGGGTGGGTCGGTGGCCATATTAGAGGGATTTGCCCCAGGTTTCTGTGAGAAGGTCTGGTGCACAGCTTGGCACAAAATGGCCGCCGTGCCTTACCTGGGTGGAGGCGACATTTCGGGGCTGGTTTAAATGACTTTTCCTCCTGAAAAGAGATGTGTATCTGCAATGCATTATTATTATTATTATTATTATTATTATTATTATTATTATTATTATTGTTTTTGTTTTTGTTTTTGTTTTTGTTTTTGTTTTTGTTTTTGTTATTATTATTAGGGAATTGCAGTTGGGTTTTCTTTACATTTTAGGGGAGAAAATCACCAAGCCTGTAGACAGTCACATCATTACCCCTCTCTCCATCCATCCATTATTTAATTCCAGGAAGAGGTGGTCCTGGGAGCTTTGCTTTGACCCCATGTTCAGAACATTTCTCTGATGCTAATGCTAATATAAGTATATACTCAGTGAGCAGGTAGGTAGACCTGAACACCAGCTTGTTAATGCAAATATCTAGTCTGCCAATCATGTGGCAGCAGCTAAATAGATTATTGGTGCCAGACAGGGTGGTTTGAGTATCTCAGAAACTGCTGATCTCCTGTGATGGGAACAAAAAACAACCAGTGAGCAGCAGTTTTGCGGGCAAAAAAAACGCCTTGTTAATGAAAGAAGTCAGACGGGTCAAAGCTGACAGCAATGTGACAGTAACACAAATAACCACGCATTACAACAGCGGTATGCAGAAGAGCATCTCTGAACACATAATGCATCATAACCCTAAGTGGATAGGATACAGCAGCAGAAGTTGAAAAAAGGAGTCTAATAAATACCTAATAAAATGCTCACTGAGTGTATACAAATGCAGTATCCATAGTCTGAGACCTATTCAACATAAGAAATATGATCTTATTCCAAAACGCAGGACAGAAGGCGGGTAACAAGCTGCACCTTCATTGAGCGGTTTGTGAAATATGGCCGACCTGGTGCCCGTGAAACCAATTTGCTTCTGATCATTTTCTTTGTCTGCCTGTGAAAGATATATTACCCATTTAGATGCACTGTATAAAGGTTCATTTTGTCAGGGTAAAATGCTGCTTGATATGTGCAGATTTTCCCCGTCTCATCTCATTACTCATTGGTCTTGGTCAGCTGCAGTGTTGACCTCTCCACACTGAACAAAGAGACGAATCAAAGAAACAACCACCGTCTACTGTACACAACCACCTCATATTTTTTTCAATGCAGTAGTTTTATGTTTAAGCTGTGTACATGCAAACAACGCAAGAATTTCAGCTACCGATTCAATTAGATCGAGAAATGGGGCAGCCTCTAGGTTCAAGCCCCGGTGTTTTACATTGCGTTTCATTATTGGCATTTGGCAGACGCTCTTATCCAGAGTGACTTACAGTTGATTAGACTAAGCAGGAGACAATCCTCCCCTGGAGAAATGCGCATCCCGTACCTTAACGACTATACTGCGGGCCACCCTGTAGCCTGAACCCTGCATTGCTCCAGGGGGGACTGTCCCCTGCTTAGTCTAATCAACTGTAAGTCATGTTACAAATGACAAATGACAAAATCTGTAATTACTAAATACTAAATTTGTAATTACAGATTTAGTATGAGAAACATTATTTCATAATGTGTTAAATGTATATAGAACAGTTGTCTCCTACCCTGGTCCTGGAGAGCTACTGGATCTGCTGGTTTTTGTTTTCACCTTAAAATCAGCACCCACTTGAGACCCAGGTAACCAATTAAGGTAAGTGTGTAATCAACGGCTCAAATGCATTCATGAAGTGCAGAGCAACAATGGAAGCAGCACCAGCACCAGGGCTGGAGACCCCTGATCCAGAATGTCTGGGGTTGTTTCTGGTTCGGTTCGGTTGAGTGAGAGACCAAATCCACTTAAAGAAACAGTCATAAAACATTTCATTCTTCCAACCAAAAATCTGTCAACGTCGATAAGATATAATATATGTTCAGATTGAAAGTACTGACTGTTTTGTACATTTGTTTAACAATACTAACCTTCCTGACAAAATTAGCATGACCAACCAGACGCAATTCAAATTATTTTTCTTTCATAAACCTGAATATTCTTCAGTGCAGTGTGAAAGGCCATTCGAGCAGTGCCCCTCGTGACTTAAATAAAATGTTCAAGGGTCGTTGCTTTTATGGGTATAAGCGAGCGTCGTGAGAATTCATCACGCGCGTAATGACAATTCCAGTCTCCGAAGAACCACCAGGGCCTGTTTTAGTTTTTATCTCAAAAACATTTATGTACATCTTCCTGGAGAGCATTAAAGAGACGATATCAAGCATCGGATATTTTTCTTGAGCGCCGTTCAGCGGGCGATTGAAATGTATCATAAAATGAGCAGAGCCTTGACCCGGGAGGACCAGAGTCGCCAGATTTCTATCAGAACTTTTTTACTGCGGCTTCGGTTGCCAGCGGAGAAACCGGGTCTTTTCCAGGATCCGAAACTGGGATCAGAAACGTAGTGTTGGCAGTTCGGAGAAGCGGGCAAGGAGGGCAGGTTTTTTAAACGATGAGTGGCAGATTGTTTTTGGACTCGTTGCCGGAGTGTTACGGTAATAGGCTGCTAATATCATCGTAACATTACAGTTATTTTAGCTGATGCTTTTATCCGAAGGCAAAGGTCAACGCTTTCACTAAGATTTCTGTATACCAGCTCTAAAAGGTACAAACATTGCACCTTTGTAGATGTATTCTTTTAAATAAAATTCTTCTGCGTTAGCTGTGAAGTTCAGTGTGTTTTCCAAGAAAGGGCCTAAATATTGAAAGTTCTCTACCATAAATAAAGAGTCAGTGGAGGTACATTTCTGTTCATCAAGGACCAAATTACAAATGTGTACCCTGGAGGAACAGTAATGTTCTCTTTTTGTTTTCCAAGCAAACAAATGCTACTACCCCAGCGACAAGCATTTGTACATTTTTAGGCACTTTTCGTACCTTTATTTCTGGAAAATGCACTCATGAAGTGAGGATCTTGGCTCAGGCAGTAAGAGCAGTCGTCTGGCTGTCAGAGGGTTGCTGGTTCGATCCCCGCGTGTCGAAGTGTCCCTGAGCAAGACACCTAACCCCCCAAATGCTCCTGACGAGCTGGTCGGCGCCTTGCATGGCAGCCAATCGCCATCGGTGTGTGAGTGTGTGTATGAATGGGTGAATGGAGAAGCATCAATTGTACAGCGCTTTGGATAAAGGCGCTATATAAATGCCAACCATTTACCATTTGAAGTGTAACAAGTAACAAGCTAATATTTTCTACTTGAGAGAAAAAAAGGATTTTAAGTCTTACTAAGATAGACATTGTGTATCCCGCACTGCCAGCCAAGGTAAGGCTGAGCAGCGAGGCGGCTGATGGAAATGACAGGGTACCATTTTGACAACAGAAAGCATCACATTTCATTGGCTTGAACTTTTAGGTGCGATTACCTCCCTTTCCACAGCATTAGCCGCTGTAGTAGAGGATTTCTGCCCACAGCCCGGGCAGAAATGTATTACGGGTAATCTTGTAATCGTACTAATTAAATAGATGACCCACGTTGCTGCCGTCATTAGAGCAAAAGGGAGAAAGAGCAGAGCTTAATGATAATTCAATTTCCCGTTCAGCTGGGCCGGGCCTTGTGGACCGCATTAGATCTGACAGCTTCCACTCATCCTGAGACTCATCTGAGGACCCCTGTCTGGCACTGCGACCGGCGGACTGTATCGCCACTCCCGGCTCCTGATATTCTCTGGTATTTTATCAGAAATGAGGAGACGAAGAAGGAGGGGGAGGAACATGTTGTGGGAAAGAAGAAGGGACATTTTTTTTCCCATGAGAGTTTTAAGGGAATTTGGAAAAAAAAAAAAAACGATTTTCCAAGCCTGAGACAAGATGATTTTATGGCATTTTCAAAAGGTAAATTAGGATAAATGCGTTCATGTTATCATTTTAACGATATCACAAATTAAAGCTTCGGTTAATGTGCTGAAGAGAAATAAAGTTGTGTTTAACAGTTCCTTTTGAAAAGCTGAGTTTGACTGAAATGAAACTGTTTCACAGTTCCTTTTGAAAAGCTGGGTTTGCCAGGCCTTTGTCCTGGGCTTTTTCTGCTTTTGACAGTACATGATGGCTTCGTCCTCATCTGTCCTAAAATGGCGTTATTTGTCCAGAATATAAATTGTGCTGTAATCCGTATGGAATTTTTTGTAGTGTAATTTGTGTAGTGTAAATAATTTGTATTATTTACAGTGTTCCAATCGCTGCAGCCCACTTCTAAGATGTGGAAAGTTGTTTTTTTCCCGCAATATTGTTACCAATAAATTCAACTTCCACAGCTGCATAATGGATAGAATGATAGGAGGAAATTAATCACGGCACTAGAATTTCTGCATGAGATTTCATGGCCGTTTCCTGTTATGGCGTTTTGACCACAACAGTGAAGAAGAGAGATATTCGACATTCTTCCATTTACTGTTAACAAATGTTAATCCCTCATCTGGCTACATCAGAGAGAGAGAGAGGAGATAGAGAGAGAGAGGGAGAGCAAGAGAGAGAGAGGGAGAGTGAGAGACAGAAGGAGAGAGAGAGGGAGTGAGAGGAAGAGAGAGAGAGGGAGGGAGAGTGAGAGAGTGAGAGAGAGAGGGAGTGAGAGGGAGGTAGAGAGAGAGTGAGAGAGAGGGAGATAGAGGGAGAGAGGGAGAGGGAGGAATGGGGTGAGGGAGAAGGAGATGGTGAAGGAGATTAGAGAGAAAAAAAGGGAGGAATAAATGTTGAAAGTTGAGATGGCTGAAGTGGGTGAAAGAACATGGAGTGGAGGATGAAAGAGAGAGAGAAGGAGAGTTAGAGCAGCCAAGAGGGTGGGGTGGGAGGAGGGTTACGGGTGGGCTGGGGGGGGGGGGGGGGGCTGGCATTTGGCCTCACATTTATTTAGCCATGAATTCCTTTTTCATGATTCAAAGATACGAGATTTACAAGCACAGTCCTTCTGTGCCAAGAGGGAATCAGGCAGCAGAAGAAGAGAGGGAGAGAGAGAGAGGGAGAGAGGGAGAGAGGAGAGAGGCAGAGAGAGAGGGAGGAAAGAGAAGAGAGGGAGAGAGAGAGAGGGAGGGGGAGAGAGGATAGAAAGGGAGAGAGAGAGGGAGAGGAGAGAGAGAGAAAGAGGGAGAGAGAGAGAGAGAAAGGGAGAAAGGGAGAGAGAGGGAAAGGGAGAGAGGGGGAGAGAGAGGAGAGAAAGAGGGAGAGGAGCGAGAGAGGGAGAGAGAGAGAGAGAGAGAGAGAGGAGCGAGAGAGGGAGAGAGAGAGAGAGAGAGAGAGAGAGAGAGAGAGAGAGAAACCAGAGTTCACTGTGGCTCCAGGCAGACCATCAGACTGGGGCTCACACACAGGCCCTGTTCCCCACCAAACTGTCAGTCACCCAGCGCTGATGAAACATGATGTTCTCACAGCCCGGTGGCCTGCTGAGACAGCCTCGTGTATCAGTATCGGTGCGTGTGCGTCGAAAACGTCTTCATAACGTCACTTTATACGGCCGTGTTTCCGAGCTGTAGCATTGGGGTTTAAGTGCTGGTCTCCCAGGCACAGTGCAGTTGTAGCTGTTCAACTACTTTCGTGGGGCGGCCATTTTAAAATGACACAAACGGGGCAAAAATGATTCCACACACCACGACTTGCAGTATAAACGACGTTTAAATGTTTGAATGTTGCAGATGTCACACGTTCCTCTGCTACTACACTGCAAAAATTCACACAGAAGTCAATCTTAACAAGATTTCTTTTCACATTTAGACTTGAAATATTATGACAACAAGATTGCCGAGGAGTTAAGACACTTTTGATGATGAATTTAAAGATTTGCCAATAAGAACATTTCAACTGTCAAGCAAAAAAGTGATTTAAAACAAGCTATCAGTGTCTACTTGAGAGAATTTAAAGGTACAATAGGTAAGATTTTTGTGTAAAAACATTGTTACAAAACCATTGTAAAGCCCTTTCTATCGTTGAAAAAGGCCCACTGACATGTTGACTCACCCTCTGCCTGTGTTTATAGTCCTTAAATTAAATTCAAGTCCTCAAAATATTCAGTTGTCGGGCCCACACTCTACCAAAACATTGTATAGCTGAACAATAATTCAAGCTCGTTGGTTGAAAATTGGTTCTAATTGCCACAGCCAATGGCGTTTCAACTTCAGCACGTTCACAGAGATAAACAGTGTTGTGGTTTGAACGTATTTGTTGCTGCAATTCCTCTCTTAACCGTTAAAAGTCCGAAATTACCTATTGTACCTTTAAGGCTTCAGAGATTTTAAGCCACATCGCAAGACTAAAACATAAAACATTTTGCAGTGTAGCTGGCCCTTCCAAGTTTTTTATGTGACTTGGAATATAGTGTATTTTTTGTGTGGCGGGATGCATTTGACCTCCAGACCTCCAGTTCAATAGCCCTGAACAAGTAAAGCATCTGGGGCTCCTTGCCTAGCGGTTAAGGGACATGACTGGGACCCGGAAGGTTGGTGGTTCAAGCCCCGGTGTAGCCACCAAAAGATCTGTACGGCAGTTAGGCCCTTGAGCAAGGCCCTTAACCCCACATTGCTCCGGGGGGGATTGTCCCCTGCTTAATCTAATCAACTGCTAGAGAATTTGGATAAAAGCTAAATAAAAATCCTCTTCCCGACGTCACTACCTCCTCTTGGCTCTCGTTCATGACAAAGTTTTCTTGCTTTTATTCTCAGACCCACTGATACCCAGATATTTTTGGACGCTGCGCAGATGAACTAAAACAGACCTGGTAGTAAATAACCGGGCAGGTCCCTCCAGACTGTGAGTAACTGCAGTAGTCCTGTGCTGTTCATACGGCTCTGACTGCTAAATCTGTCAACTGTTTTTAGCTTTATATATTTTATTATGCTTTGTGCATAACATGGCATTGCGTTTTATCCAGAGGGACATTGTGCCTGCACAGTACATGCATACCAAAGGTCACCGTGACAACTACTGAACATAGTACATGCTATGCTATGCTTACAATGTTTTATCATGCTCTAATTTATTTTATTTTATTGTGCTCGGAAAGCATGTTGAGCTGAATTTTCATATATGAAAGGTGCCATATAAATAAAGGTATTATCCATCCATCCATCCATTATCTGAACCCGCTTATCCTGATCAGGGTCGCAGGGGGGCTGGAGCCTATCCCAGCATACATTGGACGAAAGGCAGGAATACACCCTGGACAGGTCGCCAGTCCATCACAGGGCACACGCACCATTCACTCACACACTCATACCTACGGGCAATTTAGACTCTCCTATCAGCCTAACCTGCATGTCTTTGGACTGTGGGAGGAAACCGGAGTACCCGGAGGAAACCCACGCAGACACGGGGAGAACATGCAAACTCCAAACAGAGAGGCCCCGGCCGACGGGGATTCGAACCCAGGACCTCCTTGCTGTGAGGCTGCAGTGCTACCCACTGCACCATCCATTAATAATAATAATAATAATAATAATAATAATAATAATAATAATAATAACAGAAAATGATTAACATATTCAGGGAATACATCTGGATTGAAGTGGGTCCTTGTCAAGCCGTGCACCTTTTAGCACAGAACTACATCTCCCATCAGCCCCAGCTGTGGCAAAACCCAATTGGAGACATTACCAGGCACTCTCACCCAGAGAAATGTGCGTAGCATACATGTTTTATGACATAAAACCCATTCAGCTAAATACAGAAATATAGCAGAAACATTTCTGATTAAATACCTTTGTGCAAGCCAAGGCCCCCAGCCCTGGGAATCTAAGATGGCGGCTGGGTGGCTGGAGCCCTGTTGCCTGACAGTTGTGCTACCCTGGAATCGCACCTCTGCCATCAGAGGGCTGGATTTGATCGTGCCTTCATAAAAAATTAAGCATCCTCCCTGACCCATTTCTCACCCCTCTCTCTCCCTCTCTCCTTCTCTCTCCTTCTCTCTCCTTCTCCGCCACTACAGCCCCTTCCTGTTAATTCCGGTCCGTTCCTTCTGGACATGACAGCGGAATTTATTTATTTATTTTTCCAGAAAGTTCTCGCGCAAGAGAGAGTGCGACGGGATGCAGACGTACAGCAGGGTGTGAAGAGGACTGGCAGGGCAGACGGATTGGGGGGGGGGGCGGTGTGTGTGCGTGGGTGTGGGGTGGGGGATGGGGGGGGGGGTTTGGCTGCTGGGGGTGGAGGGGGGGGGGGGGGACACAGATGGACTGTGACAAGATTACTTTGCAGCGAGTGGAAAACACTTCTGTTGTCTCGTCCTGGAGTTGTGGTGTGTGGGTTCGGGCGGTCTAAAAAAAGGGACGGTCGGTTTAATGGAAGTCGAACCCTGATTTACGCGCGATATAATAGCGTCGGCGCGCTGAGCTTATATATAATACACTTACTCTTTCTTTATTCCTCTCTTGCTTTCTTATTATCGTGTGTCGAGTTCTCTGACTGTTTCAAATCAATATTCAAATAAGTGTTATGTTCAGGATGCGGGAATTTATGTAGCTAAAGCGTAATCTGTCTTTCTTCCCCTCTCTCTCTCCCCTCCCTCTCTCCTCCCTCTCCTCCCTCTCCCTCTCCCTCTCTCTCCTTCTCTCTCTCTCCCTCTCTCTCTCCCCTCTCTCTCCCTCTCTCTCCTTCTCTCTCTCTCCCTCTCTCCCTCTCCCTCTCTCTCCCCTCTCTCTCCCTCTCTCTCCTTCTCTCTCTCTCCCTCTCTCTCTCTCTCCCTCTCTCTCCTTCTCTCTCTCTCTCTCTCTCCCTCTCTCCCTCTCTCTCTCTCTCCCGCTCTCTCTCTCCCCTCTCTCTCCCTCTCTCTCCTTCTCTCTCTCTCCTCCCTCTCCCTCTCCCTCTCTCTCCTTCTCTCTCCCTCTCTCTCTCCCCTCTCTCTCCCTCTCTCTCCTTCTCTCTCTCTCCCTCTCTCCCTCTCTCCCTCTCTCTCTCTCTCCCTCTCCGTCTCTGTCTCTCATGCTCGTTTATTTCCCCTCAAACCCCAGAGAGACGGGCGCTGTGGTGCAGACCCATCGGTTGGTGTGTTTATTTGGCGGCGGGGCGGCTGAAGGCCGTCGGTGTAACTCTCCTCAGCGCCGCGGCCCCGTGAAGCCGGCAGGTTCTGATCCGCTCCCCTCCCGCGTCTCGTAAATCGGGACGTTTTTCGGCAGCCTGGGCAGAACCTCGTTTTCAAAACCTGTCCGGGTCAGGGCGAGTAGGCCACGAGACGCTGTAAATACGGGGCTCTGTTATTAGTGTATCAACGTGCATTGCGTTACGTGTGTGATTAATGACAAACGGGTTAAACGTGTTTGTTTTGCAGATTTGTGCAAACTCAGGGCTTTATGGGTTTGTTCAACATGACCACGGGGAAAGAGGACTGAAAACGTCCAAATCTCCCGTCGCAAATCACTGCACCGGTACCGAGAATCGGCGCTGGACGCAATCCAGCGACCCCACCCTGCAGAGAGAGAGTGGGGGGGGGGGGGGGGGGGAGAGAGAGAGGGAGAGTGTGTGTGTGTGTGTGTGAGAGTGAGAGACAGGGCGGGCAGGAGGGAGAGAGTAAAAGAGAGGGAGAGAGACAGAGAGAGAGAGAGAGAAGGAGAAAGACATGATGGACAGTAATGGTTCCTCTCCCACCGAAAACATGCAATGACCTCTGACCTCTCCGCACGTGCTCTGTCTCTCTCCATCGCTCTGACGAAGCCCAGAGCCTCCGGCGGGCTGTTCCCCGTCCTGTAGGGACCCCCCACACCTGTTCCCGGGGGCACAGGGGCTGCAGGTTTCCATCCCCAACACTTCATTTGGGGCGCAAAACAAGGGCGGATCCGTTTCAGGATTTTTTTGTTCCGAAGCTTCTGCTCTCAGTGACCTCAATGATATCTCCAGCTGATGTTTGTATGAACACCAGATACTGTCGCAGACTGCAAGTGTATCCATGAGATGTTTACTGCGCTCAAGTGCAGCAGTGGAGATTCAAGAGGCTTCATTTGTCACATGCTCATGCAAGTATGTAGAGTGAGATGTTGTAGCTAGACCACTCCGGTCTGCCAGCTCTGGTCGCCTTATGGTTCCCTCTCTACGTGCACCTGGCGGTCGAGCTGCACGTTCACGCCTGTTTTCCGCTCTGGTTCCTCAGTGGTGGAATGACTTGCCTACCACTGTCAGGACAGCAGAATCCCTCCCCCTATTTCGACGCAGACTAAAAACACACCTTTTCAAACTCTACCTTAGTCCTCCCTCCTGATTTCCCCTGCCCCCCCTTTCTGATATCCCTATCCCTCTTGTGTAACCCCCCCCCCCCCAAAAAAAGGAAATAAATTAATAATTGCACTTATGATGACTATATGTTTAGAACAGCACTTCATGTGTATTTTACTAGTTATGGATGTGATGCTTCAACTTGTGGAAGAACCTTTGCACTTGTAAGTCGCTTTGGATTAAAAGCGTCTGCTAAATGACAAAAATGTAAATGTAAATGTAAAATGTAAAACGTTGGTGTCGCAGACTGTATGTCAGATAAACGTAGGTGATAGTAAATAGGTAATAGGGGGAGGTACTGTGCAAAAATAAACAACAAGGAGATAGGTAGGCAAAAATGTTTACACAAATAATAAGAGATAAAAACATTTAAAAAGTAAACTTGTACAGATAGATAGTTCAGAGCTGCCAGGAAAGTAAAACTGAGGTAACTGGTTTGAACAAAAACCCGCACTCAGACCGGCCCTCCAGGACCGGAGTTGTCCACTCCTGCCATCATTGATAAGGTGATTTATTTTTTATAGTTTATTCCATAGTGATCTCGTCTCACCGGCTTACCCTGGTCTAAAATGGTGGCTGATTTTAGAAAACAGACAGTAGACCCTGGATCTGGCCAGTATATAAGACTGGCACTTTTCAGATTTATTTTGTTATTATTTTGGCACAATAATAACACAATAAATCTATTACATTACATGACATTTCATTTAGCAGGTGCTTTTATCCAAAGTGAAATACAAAACAGTGCATATCAAGGTCATAGAACAAACAACCGAACAGATAAGGTACAATTCGTATAGAATCGGCTGTTAGGCTATGAGCGTATGTCTAGTACACAAGGTAGATTGGTCAAGTCTGTAACAACCATACCGAGACATCTACAACTTGGGGAACTGCACTACCGACACAAATACAAATTCAGAAGTCCTAGATTAAGGTACAAAATACAAGTTTAAGGTACAAAATACATAATAATAATTTTATTATGACACTTATGACAGACGTGGGGTGAAATAGCAGGATTAGCAGGATGAAGTAAGATAATTCAATTCAATTAAGTTTTATTTGTATAGGGATTTTCACAGCAGAGTGTCCCAAAGACGCTTTACAGAGTGCCAGAACGGAAGAGATAATACCAGCCCTGAGCCCCCACATAGCATATGAGGTAAACGACTCCCTAGTGGGAGAAAAACCCTGAAACAGTGGAGAGAAAAAACTCCCCGATGGGAAGAAATATTTGGAGGAACCCGGCTATAGGGGCCTGCCCATTCTCTGCTGGCCTATAGGTTGATATAGTTGAATATTGGTTGAGAATATATAAATAATGTACACAGGCTAATGATATTAAAAAAAAACCTTTAGAACCATCTGTTTTAATTTGCTCATGTTTAGCAAGCTACGGCGTGACATCTTGTTTTTCACTTTTAAATCAAATTATGAGCTTTCTCTTTGAATCTCGCAGTGCTGCAAATGGCTGTTTAAATATTATGACAAATGAACTTGCTGTTCTTTGACTCGGTTTTCCTGCATTAAAAATGCAGAATCCTGCATGACGTGACCCTGCTTATGTCATTCAAAGTGTTATGTTCCTGTGTTCTGTCCTGTGTTAGTTCTTCATTGTTTATTATCGTTATTCTTGTCATTTATAATTTTTCATATTCATGTCTGGTGTTCTGTTTATAATCATTAGTCTTTGCACTCGTCTTCCCCTGTGATGTCTGAGTCTGAATGTTTACTAGTCCAGTCACTCCCCTGTCTGCGTGCCCCACTATTCGGATGTTTACGGTAGTTCTGAGGTTCAACCTTCCTTCCAATCTTGCATTTCTTACTTCCTGCTTTCTCTCCATTTCATGTTTGTAGATAGCACTAATATACTAATCCCAACTAACATAGAATTTGTACAGTACTAATTATACTAACACGCTAATATGTTCGTCAAACTAACAAACTAACATTCATTTGTAAATTACAGTTTTTTACAATCGTTTTCACACTTGTTTCAATACCATGTCCACTTTTTCAAAACACTTAACACATTCACCATATCATTAGACTATGTGAACTAAACTGTGGATATTTTTGCGTTGCTTTCATACGAAATCACCACCACAAAATTCATGAATACCTCTCTCAGTCAGTGTTCACTACCAGCAAAAGTTTGTACAAATACAGCAAATTTTGCAGACATCTAGATACTCTGTTCAAAACATTTAACTTTCAGTTCAAAACCCAATAAAATTCTGATCATTGTGGAAGGAAATATGCTGCATTTTGGCATAAACTATATGCTTGAAATACGTAAGACAGATCATTCCGATTTGAGCAGAAAGTTTATTCAGTTTATTCAATTTATTTGTTTGCAGCCTTGTTACCATCTATACAAAAGTGATCATACTTGCATTGAAATGTGCATGTATATAGGGTAAATATAGATGTAGTTGTCACTGAAGAGATGTTTCCACTATTACTGCTGTATATGTACTGTTGAAACACCTGCCTGTCATTTCAGTGAACAACCTACCCAGGTGTTTGTTGTTTGTGCCCCGTTACCACATAAACAAAAGGGGCCACCTTTGGATTGACATTTTCATTCTTTAGCCTTGGTGGGGAAAATGGATGCAGTCAGAGGCAGAGGAAGAAGACGTCGCGGAAGAACAGTTGTGTCTGATGAAATCAGAGTCACAGTCATTGATCATGTGGTAAATCATGGTATGTCCCTTGCCTAGATCCACAGTGGCTTCAAGAGTGAGGATTTTCTGGCAAACCAACAGGTACTATACAGTATTTACAGCATTCTGACTGAAGGAGTTCAATTGATGTGTATATTACAGCAGTACTGTGATTTGAGAAGTCTCCAGAAAAAGCAGATGTATCAGTGCACATTTGTCTTTGACTCCCTACAGGACCCAGCGGTTACCTCACACAGTCACACAGGGGGAAGGGGAATAATGTTTACGCCTCAACAGGAGGATACAATAGTTGGGATGGTCATTGTCAACAACAGCATCAGGCTAAGATAAATATGCAACAACATAATCGCAGACAAGAGCATATTTCCAAACATTGACAGTGTAAGCACTACAACCATTTCAAGAGTGCTACAAAAACATCAGATCAGGATGAAACAGTTGTACACTGTCCCCTTTGACAGGAACTCTGAGGGTGTCAAGGAACTCAGATACCAATATGAAGTTTATGAAGGTATATGTGAAAGTTTAGGACCACCACCCACATGAACAGATGTCACTTCTAGATGCAATGGAACACATCCAGGGCTGGATAAGGCATGCAAAAAGATGTTTTCCTCGGTGTATAGCAAGAGATAACATTCAGAGTGATGTTGATGAAAATCTATGGCCAAATGCCATAGGACAGGATGGATGGGCCAGGCCAACAGTAGACTTTTGATACTGATAGGCAGACAATATATGTGCGAATTACTGTATATAGTGCTAATATTGCTTTTTGGGATGCATTTGTTATCGATTGTAATATATTTTGGGTAATTGATTGTATTGTATTTTTCTTTTCTGAATTACAGTATATTGCACTGTGAGAACAAACGTCAAAATACTGTAAACCCTCTGAAGAATACTGTTGCTTTTGTGATTTGTTTCTTTATCATATATTGTTTTACATTACACAGTAAAAATTGTTATTCTGGTTTTCCAATATAGTAAAACATTCATTCATTTACAGTTAACTGTAAATTTACCACACTCAGTCATGACATCTATTGTGAGAGGCAAACCAACAGATCAAAAGTTTCTTTAGCTGCTTGGCTTGAAATATTTGTGGATGCAAAAATAGAGGAAAGGGAAACACATAATATATGTATTTAGCAATGCTCCAAGTTGTTTGTGTTTTGTAGTTTCTTGAACATTGAGTGACAAAGTAGTCTTATGGGAGAAAGCATATGCTATAGTTATGGCAGCATGAGTCACTTTTGGGTGAAATATTAAGTGTTTTGGTGGTTGAAGTGCATTTTGCACCAAAGGTTAACTGATGTGCTCAGGTGTGTGTTTCAAAAGCACACTGTGTGAAGAGTTTTGAAAAAGAGGACATGGTATTGAGACAAGTGTGAAAACGATTGTAAAAAAACTGTAATCACGTAACTAACTTACTAACGCATCTCCAGTTTCAATTCTGTTCTGTAACTCCGCCTCCCTATTCTATCACTGATTACTTGCTTTGTTTCAGCGAAGTATTCGCACCTGTCTTTACATATCTCTATATCTCCTGATTCTGTGCAATTGTCTACTCCCTAGTCCGGAGCCGTTTGTATTACATATGTGTCTTTGTGAATCCAGTCCGAGTTTTCGTTTCCCCCTCTTTATTGTGCTATTACCCTTTCATGTGTCTCACCTGATGTTTATTTGTTAGACCGCCCTCACTCCCTAGTTTGTCTCATTCCCCTGTGTATTTATACCTGTCCTTTTCAGTTGCATCTGGCTAGTTCATCTTATCCTGTGTCTGAGTCCTGTGCCCTTGTTCCTGTGCCCTAGTTCCTGAGTCCTTGTTCCACCTTGTTTGTCTGGATTCCTGTTTATGACCCCTGCCTTCTTTTTGGACTCTTCTTTTGGCTCAACCTTTGTACTTTTGCCTATTTGGACTGACCTCCCGGTGTTTTTATATTATATTCAGAACGCCACCTGTTTTTAATTATCCTTTTGCGATTGAACCTGCCATTTTTCTGCACCCCCGTCTGCTTTTGGTTCCTCTGTTTCCCCCGGCATAACACAAAGACTTTTATCCAAATTCTGTACATTCATTTAGACATCACCACAGAACATTTGGGAATGTTTGTTTTTAACCCTTTGATGCACAAGCTACGCAAAGATTAGAACTCTGTCAAGTGACTTTTCACCCGTGTTGTGCATCAGAGGGTTTTAAAGCATGAACTGAAAACGTTCTGTGTTTTCCTGATTCAGAATGGAATTGACGTCAACCATGAAACAATATTCAGACTATATTACTTCAAGATGGGTGTCGATTCTATTTTGGCAACACGTCGCTATTGTACCAGGGACGCCCAGTGCTTTACAATAAGGTTAATGAATTGGAATTAACTAACATAGTTGCTAACTGACCACACTATCCATCCATCCATCCATCCATCCATTATCTGAACCCGCTTATCCTGATCAGGGTCGCAGGGGGGCTGGAGCCTATCCCAGCATACATTGGGCGAAAGGCAGGAATACACCCTGGACAGGTCGCCAGTCCATCGCAGGGCACACACACCATTCACTCACACACTCACACACTCATACACTCATACACTCATACCTACGGGCAATTTAGACTCTCCAATCAGCCTAACCTGCATGTCTTTGGACTGTGGGAGGAAACCGGAGTACCCGGAGGAAACCCACGCAAACACAGGGAGAACATGCAAACTCCGCACAGAGAGGCCCCGGCCGACGGGGATTCGAACCCAGGACCTCCTTGCTGTGAGGCGGCAGTGCTACCCACTGCACCATCCGTGCCGCCTACACTAGTTAATGCCAATTCATTAACCTTATTGCAGAGCGTGCCCGGATGCTCTTACCCACAGCTCACACTCTTTACCTCTCGCGTGCGGCCCAGGGCTGGGACAGAGTTTCACTGGAGCAGCTCGGGTTAAGTGCTCTGTTCACTTCAGGTGCCGTGGCTGTGCCTCGTCCGGGGAATTGAACCCGCGACCTCGAGGCTTTACGAGCTCGGGTCCCATAAGCGCTGCGGCACGCGGCCGTCCTGGCGCTGCCTCTCCCCTCTCGCGCGCGGAGCTGCGCGTCGGCGTTTCTGCTGAGGGAGACGCAACTCGGGACAGAGAGGGAACAACAAACAACGCACGCACTCAGCACATTAGAAAAAAAAAAAAAAAAAATGTCTGTTCATCAAAACGCGGTAACAGCTAGTGGCGACAGCAGAGCCCCAAGGTTAGTAGTACTCAAGCAATTACTCAATCTAAAGTCATAAAAGCCGTTTCTACGGTAACCTGTTAGTGGCAGGTATATATGAGGCACTGTTATCCAGAGTGACTTACAATATACTGATGACATTTTTTAAACATAGTGATTTTCACAGCTGGATATTTATAGCAGCGTATTCAGGGACACAGCCCCTAGCACCACAGCGAGAAATAAACCCACAACCGCACAATTACCAGCGCACGTGCGCTTGCTTTTCACTCACATGGAAGTTGCACGGTCGTGGTGCTGAATGGTTATTATATCTACACACAGCCGATACGTGTTTGTGTGTGTGTGTTTGTGTGTGTGTGCGTGCGTGTGTGGTAGAGTTTGTGTGTGTGTGTGTGTGTGTGTGCGTGTGTGTCTGCGTGTGTGCGTGCGTGTGTTTGTGTGTCTGTGGTAGAGTTTGTGTGCGTGTGTGTGTGTTTGTGTGTCTGTGGTAGAGTTTGTGTGTGTGCGTGTGCACGTGTGTTTGTGTGTCTGTGGTAGAGTTTGTGTGTGTGCGTGTGCACGTGTGTTTGTGTGTCTGTGGTAGAGTTTGTGTGTGTGCGTGTGTGTGTGTTTGTGTGTCTGTGGTAGAGTTTGTGTGTGTGCGTGTGTGTGTGTTTGTGTGTCTGTGGTAGAGTTTGTGTGTCTGTGTGTGTGTGCGCGTGTGCGCGTGTGCGCGTGTGTCTGTGGTAGAATTTGTGTGTTTGTGTGTGCGTGTGTCCGCAAGTATTTGTGTGTCTGTGATAGAGTTTGCGTGTGTGTGTGTGTGCATGTGTGTGTGTGTGTGTTTGTGTGTCTGTGGTAGTCAGTGTGCACGTGCTTGTGTGTGTTTGTGCATTTGTGTGTGCATGCTTATGTGTCTGTGTGTGTGTGCGCGTGTGTTTGTGTGGTATGTGTGTGTATATAGGAGAGAATAACTAGCAGCCCTAAGATGCTAGTTACACATCAGAAAACACATCAGTCATACTTTCATTCTCTCCATCTGTTAATGATTTACCCCAAAAAATTGTAGGACACAAGATCTCACACGTGTTGCACATTAGTCCAAAATTCCGTCACTGTGCCAGATTCCAAATGGAAAAATGAATACATGTAACCAATGGGGTCAAATTCAAATGCCTCTCATTCAAATGCAGCTCATTCAAACACACACATCTCATCCAAATGCAACCAGATGAGACATCAAATATAGCCTTTTTTTTCTTAAATGGCCATTTACAATTAAAGGAATGAAAGGTATTTTTATATCTTGTAAAAATGGGTTACTAGGAAAAAATGAAGGAGGAGGCAGGGTAGGGGTCTCCCTGTCTCTTATAATGCAAGGGAAGAATTGTATGATTGTAAAAAAATTCAATCAGGGAATTGTGGAATAAGACATCCTCATATTTATTAGTATTTGTCAGGGTGATCCCTGAAGCGTAGGCCCATATTGCTATTTCTGAATAAGGTCATATTTCTGAATAATCTCATATCTCATAAAAATGCCTCCTATCAGCACAATATGAATGTTAAAAATTTAGTTTGTACCTTTTCCAGACTGCCAGATGAGAAGGAATTCTCATTTCTTTGAAGAAACTAATATGGAGTTAATAGCTACTCAAAAGTCCATGACACACAATCATTAGAGGAAATAAATCAGAGAGCAGTACTATGTAGATGGGAAGTATTTGAGATTCTGTTGCAGATAAAAAATGATGCTCCTACATTTGTAATCTTACATAAGTGATTACTGGATAAAATCAGTAAGGCATGGACTCATTTAGTCTAACAGTGCATAGCTGATTAGATTTGTTTCAAGAAGATATTCATTGTTTTCATTTGTACCATGAATATTTATTCATCTGTTTATGCTGGAAGATTGCCTTTTAATAGGTTATATAACAATACGACCGGTGTGCAACTGTGTCTGTGTCAGTGTGAGTATGCGTGTGTGTACGTTCATGCATGTGTGTGTGCGCGTGTATGCCTGCATGTGTGTGTTTGTGTGTATGCTTCTGTATGCCTGCGTATGTGTATGCTTGTGTATGCCAGTGTGTGTGTGTATGCGTGCTTATGCCTGCATTTGTGTGTGTGTACAGTATATGCCTGCATGTGTGTGTATGCATGTGTATGCCTGCATTTGTGTGTACAGTATATTCCTGCATGTGAGTGTGTGTGTATGCGTCTGTATGCTTGCATTTGTATGTATGTGTATGTAGTATATGTCTGCATGTGTGTATGTGTGTGTATGCCTGCATTTGTGTGCATTTGTGTGTATGTGTGTACAGTATATGCCTGTGTGTGTATGCGTGTGTATGCCTGCATGTGTGTGTGTGTGTGTGTGTGTTACATGTTTGCCTACACAATCAGTAGTTCCAGACGCAGTGAAGACAGTGTTAGGAAGTTTAATTACATGGCTCGCTCCCAGTGGGGCGGCTCAGATTAAAAACAAAATTAAATTAAATTGTGTCGCTTGTATAAAATTAGCATTGGGCTGCAGCAGAGGATGAGAGAGCTATTCGCTCGTACGTGGGGAGGGTGTGTGTGTGTGTGGGGGGGGGGAGCTGTGTGTGCGGTCCTGTCCTCTCCGCCTCGGTCCAGCTGGGTCCCATGTGATGATGGGAACCCAGGCCCAGTGAGAACACCTGTCGGCCGGATCGGAGGGCGGGTGTTCCCGAAACTCAGGGCCGGGATGGGACCCGGGCCCGGCCCGGCTCCAGAGATGAGGGGCTGGGACACTAGGTCACTCAGAGGGGCCCGCGGAGCCCAATGTGAAGCGGCTCCGCCCCAAACCCTGTGGGCTTTCGGCGCTGGTTGAGAACGCTGAGAGCATTCTGTGAATGTTTCAACAGGGGCTCAAAACCACGGCGTTCTCTGGCGGTCATTTTGACTGGTTGAAAAGGTCAAAGGTCGAGGACTCTAAACTCTCGACCAGGGCCCCCCCCCCCCGTTATGGCACCGCGGGCCGGGTGATTGGAAAGCAGCGAACAGTCCTGATCCTTCTCCATCTCTCTGCAGGCCAGGTCAACCGCTCCATCCTCCTGGCAGCTACGGGGATCCGCGGCGCGGTCCGAGGCTGGATTGAGTCCTCTCTCTCTGGCCGCTCCTTCCAGGTGACCTGGGCTGGTGAAGTATCCCGTTGTTACAGGAGTTCCCCAGGGCTCAGTCCTCTTTCCACTTTCAAGCGCGGACTGAAAACTCACCTCTTCAGACTGCACCTCTGTCCCTCCCTACCTCGCTGCTATAATTAGCCGTGTACGCTACGTGTACACTGTAGATTATGATTGCACTTGTGTGTAATTATTTCAGTATTCGGGGAATTCTCGCTGCCAACCGTGATATTGCAACATGGAAAGTTATCTGACTATTCTTCAAGGGTTCCATTTTTATCTATGTGATCACTAGGTTCTTGGAACCGTACTTCCCTCTAGGGTTCTTCAGCACACTTGTTCCCTGGTTCTGATTTGCAGTTTATTGTACGTCGTTCTGGATAAGAGCGTTTGCAAAATGACTGTAACGTAAAGTAATGTAACTGAATCACCCCCCTGCCATTTTATGGAGTGATAATGCAAAACAAAACAAAAAAAAAGAACTGAAAAAGAGACCAAACACACAGTCAAATATAGACACGTCTATCTGGGAGCATGAACTTAACTTGGCCTAGTTATACATGTGAACAGGACTTGATGATTTGATGTCCGTGGCCAGTGTTCTGTAGCTGTTCCAATAACCTTCAGGATGCACTCGTTGTGTGTCACTTTCGATAAAACCGTCTGCTGAATAAATAAATGCTAAGTACTGGAATGTAAATACAAAAACCAAACTAAAATCCAAAATGAAAACAGACATCAATGGGCCTTTAAAAAACACTCTCAGAAATAAAGGTATAAAAAGTCCATAAAAAGGTACAAATGCTTGTTGCTGGGGCGTGTACCCCATAAGTACATAAAATTGTACCCCTAGCCAGCACTATGTAATTAATTTTTTTGCTTGGAAAACATACTCATTTGTACCGAAAGAGCACACAGCTGTACATTGGGAACTTGTGATCCTTGAAGAACAAAGATGTACCTCCACTGTCGCTGCGTTTCTTAGAGTGAAGTTGTTCTATGTCACTTTGGATAAAAGCGTCGGCTAAATGAGTGGAACGGGATGTAAACACGAAAAACAAGGTTTTTTGGACAGAGGGTGGAAAAAAACTCAAATCAAGATTAGTCACCGATCAACCACCTAAATGCCTAAGAACTTGTCGCTGGGGCGGTACGTGGTGGTTAAGGTACACGACTGGGACCCGCAAAGTCGGTGGTTCGATCCCCGAGGTAGCCACAATAAGATCTGCACAGCCGGAAAATACTAAGTAGGTGGGTTCTGGGGTGGAAGGTAGGGAGGGTCTGGGGGGTCAGAGGTCAGAGCTCGGAAGGGGGGGGGGGGGGGTTGGGCTCACCCATACCCCCAGACCCTCCCTGCCTTCCACCCAACCCCACCCCCACAGTATGTAGGGTTTAGAAGAGCTTCTGATGCCTGCAGGAGCAGAGCGGGGGCCAGCTGTAGCTGTAGCTGTAGCAGTGGAGGGTTGTTATTGTACAGCAGGCTGTAGCTGTGGAGGGTTGTTATTATACAGCAGGCTGTAGCTGTAGCAGTGGAGGGTTGTTATTGTACAGCAGGCTGTAGCTGTAGCAGTGGAGGGTTGTTATTGTACAGCAGGCTGTAGCAGTGGAGGGTTGTTACTGTAGAGCAGGCTGTAGCAGTGGAGGGTTGTTACTGTACAGCAGGCTGTAGCAGTGGAGGGTTGTTATTGTACAGCAGGCTGTAGCAGTGGAGGGTTGTTATTGTACAGCAGGCTGTAGCTGTGGCAGTGGAGGGTTGTTATTGTACAGCAGGCTGTAGCTGTGGCAGTGGAGGGTTGTTATTGTGCAGCAGGCTGTCGCTGTGGAGGGTTGTTATTGTACAGCAGGCTGTAGCAGTGGAGGGTTGTTATTGTGAGTGTATGTGCGTCGGCCCGCAGGCCTGTAACCACATCTGAGCAGCAGCTGACACCGGCCGGCCTCGCCAAAAAACCCACCCGCCCCTGTGAGACGCTCGTCCCGCAAGCAGGCTTCCGCCGAACCCCCCAGCCCCCTGCTCAGCCCAGCCCCCCTCCCCCCTCCCAGCCCCCTGCCCAGCGCCCCTCCCCCCTCCCCCCTCCCAGCCCCCTGCCCAGCTCCCAGCGCCCCTCCCAGCCCCCTGCCCAGCTCCCAGCGCCCCTCCCAGCCCCCTGCCCAGCGCCCCTCCCAGCCCCCTGCCCAGCGCCCCTCCCCCCTCCCAGCCCCCTGCCCAGCTCCCAGCACCCCTCACCCCTCCCAGCCCCCTGCCCAGCTCCCCCCGTTTGGGTCTGTTTCCCAGCGGGTGCCACGCGGCTGGTTATCTGACGGAGGCGCGGCGGTTGCTGTTGCCTCCCGTTAGATGTTTGTCCCGGGCTCCCTTTGTCGCCGTGGAAACAAAAGAAAGGGAACGGCGCCTGCTTTCCACGCAGAGGCCCAGAGCGCGGTCCCAGTTCCGGTCCGTTTCCGACGGGGGAATATTTTGATTGGCAAGGCCGCGGCTCCGCTAATTGTCTCTTGGATGTGTGCGTGCGGGCACTACGCAGAAATCCTTCGCTACGCCGCCAAAAAGTCAGACTGCTCCCAGGGACCTGGCATTTGGAGAGGAGTACAATGGCCCCCCGCCCCCCCTCACCCGTCCAGAGTGCCCCCGGTCCTGAGAGAGGGAGGGGCACTTTCGCAAACACCTCCTAAAGCCTCCGCAAGCTGCCCTTTCATCACATTAATTACACCCAGAGGCTAACGAAGGCTTCATATTACAATCATTATTACATTTCACATTGCGTGTTAATCTAGCATCCCTCGTTCCCTTAGACGCTGCCACACACACATATGCACACATGCGCGCACACACACACACACACACACACACACACAAGAGCAACAACATAAGCTGCAATATAAATTAATATAAGGGGTGTTGAGGGATTACAACAATAACTAGTGATTAATTTTAAGATACACTTTAGACTCATTTTCATTCACTTTCACTGCATTTCATGGTCCAGACTTAACGGCTTAACAGCATCTTAAAACCCAACGTTTTTCTTCATAAATAAACACGTCTAATTGCAATCCGGTTCAGATGGGAACCGGGGGACAACTGGGCCCTGTATCGCAAAGCAGGATTACTGAGCTGGCTGGATATCTGCGTGTGCTAAAACCCGGAGCCCTCCCAGATCTGGAACATGGACTGAAGCTCCAGGTTAACTCGGCACTGCTATCCATCTAGCTCAGTAAGCCTGCTTTGTGAAATAGGCCCCTGGTCATCTGTACTGGCCTGACATATCACTGAGAAACTACTGCACACTCAGAACAAAAGGTACGAAACGTGGCTAAAAAAGTACACATTTGTCCCTGGGACAGTACCCTATGGGTACATTAAATTGTACCTCTAACCAGCACTATATAATTCATGTGTACCTTTTTTGCTCAGGAAATCAATTTTACCCAAAGAGAACATTAGTGTACGTTCAGGATACATTCAGGAAAATTGAAGATCATTGAAGAACAACAAGGTACCTCCTGTTTCTGAGTGCAGGGTGAATTCAGGTCATTTGGGACACTTCTTTGTGAATTCAGTTTCTAAATCTGGCCCTGTCCTAATAAGACTGGTGGTGAAGGCAAACTGGACAGTCCCAAATTACCTGAATTCACCCTACCTTTATCAATTGGGCCAGATCAACACTCTAAACAACATTTATAAAGTATATATTTTCCTCAGGATAGTGGATAGTGTCCTTCAAGCTTTGTACTTTACAAAACCTGTTCCATTTCAATTCAATCAATTCTGTTTTTACCTTGGCTAACTTCAGGCGACACAATATTGCTGCAGTATCGTTGTGTGTTGCAGGGACCAATGATGGCTGCCTGTGTCCATGACAGGAAGTGATGTCACAGTCACCCCCAAACCCAGAAGAAGAACATGGTCGGTTTCCGTGGCTACAGCTCTGGGATGTTAGCTTGGCAAGCTAATCGACTTGGCTCTCATTTGCCATGAAGGCAGTAAGTGCCGTGGGTAAAATCCACCACACACAAACTCACATAATGCAAACAATGTGGACTTGTTTTTGAAGCCTTGCGTCTGAATATTGAGTGAGGATTTTCACTCATTTCTTTAACCCGGTTTTAGGCCTGCAGCAGTGATCCACACACCTGTAACTCCAGGCACCAGAAGAAAAACTAATTAATTAACCCTCATTAAATTAAAAACACGATTAATTAAAAAACAAAGGCGCAAGTGGAAGCTAGCTTGCCTCTTTCAGTTGTAATATCCTGTGTGGGATCATTAGCTGCCCTGAAGAGGCTTGCTTTCCGCCGTGGATTTGTTTGTGAGCACTCGTGCTCAAGTGATCCGTTTGTGTCTGTAATATTTGAACCGTGCGGCGAGCTCGTCATGGCAACAGCGGCGAGCCTCTCTCTGGTGTCCAGCGGGATGGAGCCACTGCCAGTATACACTGAGCCTGCACTCCCTGACGCTCACTGAACCAGTCTGTTTCTGTTCTGTTCTGTGTGTTGCTGTTGTTCGATTTATCCATTTACCATTTTTTAAGGTAATTTCGGACTTCCAATGCTCAAGAGAGGAATTGCAACAACAGAGGAACAAGCACACTCAAACCGCAACACTGTTTATCCCTCCCCCTTCTCTGTAATGCGCTGACGTTGAAACGCCATTGGCTGTGGCAATTAGAACCCACCAATAAGCTTGAATTATTTTTAATTAGTGCCGGCCCGTCAACTGCATATTTTGAAACCTGAATTTAAGGACTATAAACACAGGCAGAGGGTGAGTCAACATGTCAGTGAGCCTTTCTCAATGATAGGAAGGGATTTACAATGGTCTTGTAACAATGTTTTAAACACAAAAATCTTGCCTATTACCCATTACCTATTGGCCCACAAGCATGAACGTTCTCTTCCTGGTTTCAGCATCTAAAACGCCCGAAAATGTTTGCAGAGAGCAGTGATGTAAGTTTTTTTTTCAAAACCCCTAACCCCGTCCCCCAGAGACTAGTTCCCCCTTCCCCTCCTCCTCCTGTGGTCAGCTCTGTGTGTTAACGTTTAGCATTACATTACATTATTGGCATTTGGCAGACGCTCTTATCCAGAGCAACGTCATCCGATGATTATGCAACGCAATTTCCTATGTCACGTGGGAAATCGTTTTACAAACAACTCGGAAAAATAGCAGTTAGACCTTACAATATGCACACGTCGACCAAAAGTGCAGCTGTTTTGCTTGCATCAGTGTGGGACACAAACCGAAAAAGCTCCAGGTTGACATGAAAGCGCCAGAAAAGTGTGTGTTGGCCTTTAATGTTCAAATGATTTGTCCTCCAGTGTCCCCCAGCATATGAGGAAGCTGCGGCTGTGATTTGATTTGTATTGATTGCCACCGTGGCTTTGCACGGCCCTGACGCAAGGTCTGCTGGGAAATGTAGTCTGGAAATCACACAGACGGTCGCTTTTATAACTGCAATTCCAATGCACATTAGATATCCAACAGGCCTCAAATCTTCCAGCGTAATGGAAACAGTATAAAAATCCAGGAAGTAACCCAGGGGCGGCGTGTTTACTCTGAAACTATTAATGGCAGTTAGCTTTATACGGCGATTAAATGTTTGAGTGTGGGGTCGTTAAGTTATCTCTCGTTGTTGTCTTTGGTGTGACCGTAAGGCTCGCACCGTCTTAAGTATGCAAGAGCACGCAGGGTGTGAGAGGAGGCCGAGTCAGCAAATAGACCTCCGTTTTTCCGGAGAGAGAAAGACAGGAGAGCGGGAAGAGCCAGTGAAGGAAGGGAGGGAGGGAGGGAGAGATGGATGGAGGGAGGGAGGCGGGGAAAGATGGATGGATGCTCAATAATTGAAGGGTAACTTGTGTCAGCCGTGATGCTTTCCGTCTGGCTAACTGCAGGCATTAACTCTGTTATTTACCGGCGGGGTTAGGAACTGTGGATGTTTACTCGACGAGGTGGAGCGTTATTTGTGAGTTATTTAGGAATAGAAAACGGGCACCGCGGCCGCTGTGTTCTTGTTTTAATTCCCGGGAAATAACGGAGCGCTACATCGACATTAGTGGCATTCCGCTGCGCTGCTGAACTGTACATTCCAGATCTCTCCACGCCCCCGGGCTCCTCTGTGCTCTCTGTACTTTTTCGCGAGGTGAACTGCGGACATAGTGAGCTGAGCCGTGAGGTCACTTCCTGTGGGTCAGCGCTGGACGGCACAGTCACTTCCTGTGGGTCAGCACACATCTCTCTGCTTCTGCTGCTCGGGAGTCTAGAGATCACATGTGTATGCATACACACACACATACAGACAGATACACACATACACACACACACACACACACACATACAGACAGATACACACATACATACAGACAGATACACACATACACACACACACACAGACACACACAGACAGATACACACATACACACACACACACACACACACAGACAGATACACACATACACACATACATACAGACAGATACACACATACACACACACACACAGACAGATACACACATACACACATACACACACACACAGACAGATACACACATACACACACACACACACAGACAGATACACACATACACACATACATGCACACACACTCACATACACAGATGCATACACACACACACTCATGCACATACACACACACACACACACACACACACACACTCATGCACATCCACACATACATGCACACATACACACTCATGCACATACACACACACTCATGCACATACACACACACACATGCACATCCACACATACATGCACACATACACACTCATGCACATACACACACACACACACACACACACACAGAGGCACACACATCTCCCTTGACCTCTTGCAGTGGAACACTTCGCCTGCCTCCTGCCTGATCCCTCTGAGTGCTCAGCTCACCAGCATGAGCGCCTGTTGTTCTGCGTCGGTGGCGTTGCTGATTTCTGTTTTGTGGTGCAAATAAATAAGAAATAAATAAACAAATCCCAGATTTAACCCAGGCTGCGCAAGAGCACCACTGCCCCCCGAAACACCCCATCTGCCCAACACCACCGGGGGATCCCACGTCTCGTCCGCCATCTTGAGAAGATCTTTAATCCAAAATGTCTCCATGTCTTTTTTTTTTTTTTTTTTTTTTTTTACTCAGAATCCATCACATCTCCTTTCTTGTTCCTCTCCTGTGTCTGCGCGCGTCTGTTTACACTGCAGGGATTTTGATCGGCTTAGATCCGGAAAATCCCCAAATTCTGCCCTCCTCCTGAACCCACATCCGAATTAGCATAAGTCTGCAGCGGATTGTGATGAGGCTCCGGTGCCAGCCTTTCTCGATAGGCAGTTTAAAGTCGTATTCTTTATTTTTGTATTTTTTTAAAATCAGAGATAGATCTGCAACAGAGCGCTGTTGCTGGAAATGCGTCTGAATTGAGTCCTGCGATGGGGGGGTCACCTCTGAGGGGCTCTCTGATGACAGAACATTTTGTGTTAGCTGGGCGGCCATTCCATCTGGCATCCCACCAGTAGTCTTGTGCAGCTCGACGATGGTATGATAAGGGCCGCATTTATATAGTGCGGCAATTACACAGCGCTTTTTTCCGGCAACTAAAGCCACATTACACTACATTACATTACAGTTATCTAGCTGATGCTTTTATCCGAAGAAACGCACAATTTATTAGATTAAGCATTGGCCAATACCCCGTGGAGCAATGTGGGGTTAAGGGGCCTTGCTCAAGGGCCCAACAGCTGCACTGATTTTACTGTGGATGCACCAGGGCTTGAACCACCAACCTTCCAGGTCCCAGTCATGCACCTTAGCCATTAGGCTACAAGCTGAACCCAGCTGTGTCTCTCAACGATGGTGGTCCAAGTGTCGAACAAGCGAACTAGGTGAATGGTTGTTTCGGGCTGGGTCGTAAGGACCAGGCATCTGTGGTCTCCTTCCTCAGTCTTTTTTCCCAATGCACACTCCATTCATTACAGTACAGTAATGGTATTTGGCAGACGCTCTTATCCAGAGCGACGTACAGTTGATTAGACTAAGCAGGAGACAATCCTCCCCTGGAGCAACGCAGGGTTAAGGGCCTTGCTCAAGGGCCCAACGGCTGTGCGGATCTTACTGTGGCTACACCGGGATTAGAACCACCGACCTTGCGGGTCCCAGTCACGTACCTACGCAACTATTTAGTTGGCTAGGTAAGCAATGTTTGGATAGTTAACTTTGGTCACTTTTGCTTTGTTTGTTTCTTTGTTCAAAAAATAAAAAATAAAAAAATAATAATAATAATTGGCCCTCGTCCTTATCCTTGTTGTACAGGTAGCAGTTGAAATTGTACTTCCCTCTTGGGTCTTTCAGCGCACTTATCCCTAGTTATGGGTATGCACTTTGTTGTACGTCGCTCTGGATAAGAGCGTCTGCCAAATGCCATTAATGTAATGTAATGTGATGTAATGTAATGTAATGTGATGTGATGTAATGTAATGTAATGTAATGTGATGTAATGTAATGTAATGTAATGTGATGTAATGTAATGCGATGTCTACGCTACAGGCCGCCCCCAAACGGACTCGGGGCCCCTCTGAACATGACCCACTTTCCCGCGGGAGCCGGGATCTGTGTCATGGCTGGAGCGCGACAGAGCTGGCAGGTCACGCGTGCGCCGCGCGGAGATCAGGAAATTCCTGCGGACGAAGATCAGAACGCTTCCCGCGCCCGTATTGATTATCCCGTCATAATCAGCCTCCGACGGGGCCTGATTGCCATCTGCTTTGGCAGAACATTTAGTCATGTTGACCGGGGACCAACACCGCGCTGCCGGGCCAAGGAATGTCGTAGAGGGAACGAGTTGGAGATCATGTTCCCGGCCGATCCGAGCGATCCCGGCGACCTGGGAAGGCGCACAGAAACGGGAACCGCAGATACAGAACTACAAGGGTGGAGTTATGTTCTGCTTTCTCTGATTTGGAGGATGCGTTTAAGCCAAAGCCGCTTTTGGCAAAAAAAAAAGCACATTTCTGTGTGATCTATGTAAGACGATCACCTTCGGTTGGACAAACCGTGATGGAAATCAGTGAGATGCATATCTCCTCTTTTGGAATTGATGTCCAAGTTTATCAAGTTTTTTTGTTTTTGAACAAATCCATTTCTCAGCTGTTTTAACTTTGCACACGCACACAGCCGTTGACCGTAATGATAATAATTAGATATGCTTTATTGAACCCTATGGGGTAACCCTCTGCATGTGACCCATCCTAGTTACACTGGAGCAGTGGACAGCCACAGTGCCACACCCAGGGAGCAATGTGGGGGTTAAGGGCCTCGCTCAAGGGCCCGACAGCTGTGTGGATCTTATCACGGCCGCACTGAGGATCGAACCACCAACCCAGTCGAGTACCTCCGGGCTCCAGGCCGCCCCTAAGCAGAACCGCTCTAGTCCTGCCTCTGTGACATCTGAACTGAATTCTGGGTGGAACGGCCAGCGGGGAACATTATCGCTGCACCTCTGCTCCATTACTGATCCGCTAAGCGCCCGGCGCAGGGGTCACGACCCCCCGGCGGGTTTGGGCCGAGATGAGATATCCACTTCAGCCTGCGCGAGAGGCAATCTCCCAGCCTGCCGGAGAACCGCCGCCTGCAGAATCTCTTTTTTCTCTCTCTCTCTCTTCCTCCCGGGAGATTAGGGAGAGACGGAAATCCGAGCCTTCAATTATCCCGCGGTGATCCGTCGACGGAGGTGTGGGCCGCCTTTTTTCCGCGGCGATTCTCCGGAAAAGCGTCGCCCGCGGCAACGCATCGCAGAACACCCGCTCCCCCAGCTCCCCCCCCAGCTCCCCCCCCCCCCCCTCCTGCCCCCCCCGACGTCCAAGAACCTGTCGCTTAAATTTTGCGAGCTCCGTGTGATATATTTGGGCTGGTGGAACACCGGGGGGATGATTTGCCGAGGCCTTGGACCGGCCGAGTCGCCGGCGTGCGTGCGAACGCCGTTCTAAACGCGATTACGGCGAATAAACGGCGGCCGCGCTCGGCTTCCGGTCCTCGCCTTCCAAGGCCCCGCGAACACATTTAAACAGATTGGAAACTTTGAACAATCAATTCTGCAGCGGCTAATCTTCTTACGACGGGGGGGGGGGGGAGGGTGGCTATTAATTCAGTTCAGACACGGTAGACGATGGCGGTTCTTCAAACAGGGGTGACAGGGAAAGATAATAGAATGAGGTTTTGGCAAAATTATCAAAGTGGAAATGAAAAGCAGGGGGGTTTAGTGTTATTTATTATTCTCTTTATTGTTACTCAGGAATGGGGGGGGGGGGGGGGGCGGCGGGATGGTGATCAGATTTATGTCACATTTTCTTCCATTTGCAACTGAAGCTTCGATTTGAACTTCAAACTCCCTTGTAAATGTCCACATTGGCAGGTAAAACAGCGATGGATAGGGCGTAGGGGGAGAGAGAGAGAGAGGTATGGAGAGGGAGAGAGAGAGAGGGGTATGGAGAGGGAAGGAGAGAGTGAGAAGTATAGAGAGGGAAGGAGAGAGAGGGAGGGAGAGAGTGAGAGGTATAGAGAGGGAGGGAGAGAGAGGGATCTGATACACACCGATGGTGGAGGTACATTTTTCTTCTTCAAGGATCAAATTTCCCAAATGTACCCTGAAGGTACAGTAATGTTCTCTTTGGGCAGGAATTAGTACGTTTTCCAAGCAAGAAAGGTACAAATTAGTTATATATTGCTGGGTAGGGGCGCAATATTATGCACCTACAATTTATCGCACCAGCAACCTTTTCAGGCACTTTCCGTACCTTTATTTCTTTGTTAGTGTAAAGAGATATGTTACAATGGAAATAGAGAAAGGGATAGAGAGAGAGACGGCGGGGGAAGAGAGAATAACCTGCAACACTAATATAAATGAATAACACACAGATGAATAATCATTTGTATAACCAACCCTATCTTCAATGTCTGATGCGTTCATTGGATATGGATACATTTCTTGTTTTTTTTCATGCAGTCGACGATGTTTCGGCCCTGTTTCCAAAATGCATTTCATGCGAGTGCGGCATATTGAATCGATTTGAATTGAAATGTTCCTTAGGAGTGGGGGGATGAAAAAAAAAAAAGAGAGAAAAGCGAAAAACAGATCGTCTGGCAGCTGGACAGCCTCGTGCCTCAGAGGCGAACGCTCCGCGTGCTCCTGGACCGGACCTCAGGCGTCGAACGGACCGGCTCCGCTGGCAGGCCCGGAAAAAAAAAACGCTCCGCGCTAATTAAACTCTGTTTATAACGGAGTCGACGAGGGTTCGGATATACTCCACCGGAGTCAGATACGCTCCGTGAGGATCGATTCTTACCGGAGCCCTCTCTCCTGACACCACGGCCGGCCGCGCCGCGGTCAACACGGACGCTACACGCTCAGAAAAAAAAAAAAAAAAGGTTCTTTGGCTCGTCTCCATAGGGGAACCCTTTTAAATACTTTATGGATCCCTGAATGGTGGGTGTGAAAGCTCCCACATTGCACCATTTTGCCCAATAAATAACCCTTGAACGAGACAGGGTTCCTCTACGGAGACACAAAGGGCCCTTTTGGAACCCTTGTTTTTGGAGCGTGTAAGGATCGCTGCACTGAGAACAAGCGTTATAGCTGGGTTCACTATCCGGACAAACTCACCCCAATTCCACGCACACTGCGAAACATGGCATTACAAACCGTTTTTTCTTTTATTTTAATGAATGTTTTTGTTAACCAGTGGTTAAAATACGGCAGCATGGTGGTGCCCTCAGTGCCAGAAGGTTCTGGGTTCAAATCCCACCCAAGTAGAGTTAGCATGTTCTCCCTGGGTCTGTGTGGGTATCTTCTGGGTACTATGCAAAGACATGCAGGTTTAATGGAGACTCTAAAATGTCCCTAGTTATGTGGGTGTGAGTGACTGGTGTGTGTGTGAGTGTGAGTGAATGATGTGTGTGTGTGAGTGTGTAGGTATGTGTGTGTGAGTGACTGGTATGTGTGTGAATGAGTTTGTGGGTGTGTGTGTGTGTGTGTGTGTGTGTGTGTGTGTGTGTGTGAGTGACTGGTATGTGTGTGAATGAGTTTGTGGGTGTGTGTGTGTGTGTGTGTGTGTGTGTGTGTGTGAGTGACTGGTATGTGTGTGAATGAGTTTGTGAGTGAATGGTGTGTGTGTGTGTGTGTGTGTGTGTGTGTGTGTGTGTGTGTGTGAGTGTGTGTGTGTGTGTGTGTGAGTGTGTGTGTGTGAGTGTGTGTGAGTGTGAGTGTGTGTGTGTGTGTGTGAGTGTGTGTGAGTGTGAGTGTGAGTGAGTGTGAGTGTGAGTGTGAGTGTGAGTGTGAGTGTGAGTGTGTGTGTGTGTGTGTGTGTGAGTGACTGTTGTTATGCTCTGTGATGGACTGGCAACCTGTCCAGGGTGTATTCCAGCCTCTCGCACCAATGCATGCTGGGATAGGCTCCAGCCCACCAGAGGCTCCGGTTTCCTCCCACTGTCCAGACATGCAGCTTCAGTTAACGGGAGAGTCTGAATTGTCTTTGGCTTTTAACACTGTAGATGAAGTTTTGGCAATATTTACTAAATTCATGTCGTGCCCATAAAAAGCATATTGCATTGATTTGAAATTAAACTTTCTTTATTGAAAGGCAGTGAACCAAAATAAGTGCAAACTCTGTGGAGTTTGCATCCCACAGTGCAAAGACATGCAGCCTCTCAACGGTCTAAAAACAAAATGGCTCCAATAGGAACCCTGCGATTCCACAGCAAAACGCCCGTCTAGTTCACAGGTTGCAGTGGGTAGCACTGCCGCCTCACAGCATGGAGGTCCTGGGTTTGAATCCCGGTCGGCCGGGGCCTCTCTGTGTGGAGTTTGCATGTTCTCCCCGTGTCTGCGTGGGTTTCCTCCGGGTACTCTGGTTTCCTCCCACAGTCCAAAGACATGCACGTTAGGCTGATTGGAGAGTCTAAATTGCCCGTGGGTGTGAGTGTGTGAGTGAATGGTGTGTGTGCCCTGCAATGGACTGGCGACCTGTCCAGGGTGTATTCCTGCCTTTCACCCAATGTATGCTGGGATAGGCTCCAGCCCCCTGCGCCCCTGTTCAGGATAAGCGGATTCAGATAATGGATAGATGGATGGATAGATAGTTCACGGGTTCTTTGTCAGCAAAAGCGGTTGTTTGTCAGGGAGCTGCATGAAGAACTAAAAAGGGTTCCCCTATGGAATCAAGTCAAAGAACCCTTTCAGAACCTTTTTTTTCTTTCTCAGAGTGTAGGTTAACTGGAGAGTCCGAATTGTCCTCGGGGGAAACAAAGGCGTGAGTGAAATCGTGTGTGGCCTGTACATTCTTACATTCACAGCAGTATTGAGGCTCCACAAGTGTGTGTGTGTAATCGAAGCACATTGCTGGCTTCAGTCTCGTCTGCAGGCAGTGGCCTGGTCTGCATTCACAGAAGGCGGTCTGAGAATCGCACAACACCACCCAGGCATTGTTTGGAAACATTAACCCAGTGGCCAGGTTTCAGCTCTTATGTTCGCGCCAGGACAATCTGGTACCTTGCGAGCGTCGCGTTCCTCCGTGTAGCACGCCGCGCCGTCGTTAGCCTAGCACGAAAAAACCCCCCGGCAGTATGGTGCCTGTCTGTTCAGCGGCCGCTGATCCGAAAGGAGCCGGCCTGTTTGTCCGCGCTCCGCGCCGACCGTCAGAAGTACAGTTTGTGACTACGCCGATGCCAGTGGAAAAAGTCACGTGCAATTTTTTTTTCTTTCTAATTTGATGTGTGTTTCCCTGCTTGGAATTCTTGCCTGGCTGACGGCGGTTTGTCCGTCGCTAGGATTCGGGTCAGGAGACGCGTTGCCATTGTGAGATTTACGAACCTTTTTTCCAACTCATCGCAGATTGGGGAGGTGACACGATACCAGTGTGAATGTAAAAAAAGAAGGAAAGCTTTGATCACTACACGGCAATGCTCTCATTCATTCAACGACACTGTGTGAGCTCTTTATTAGGTATTTATTACTTATTTTTTAGACTCATTGGTCTTCTGCTGCTGTAGCCTATCCACTTAGAGGTTTGACATGTTGCACGTTCAGAGATGCTCTTCTGCAAACCACTGTTGTAATGTGCAGTTATTTGCATTACTGTCACCTTCCTCTCACCTTTAACCAGTCTGGCCCTTCTCCTCTGACGTCTCTGATTAATAAGGCATTTCTGCCCGCAAAACTGCTGCTCACATTTTATTATATTTTTCTTCATACCATTCTCTGCAAACTCTAGAGACTGTCGTGTGTGACATGAAAAGGAGATTAGCAGTTTCTGAGTTACTTGCACACCGAGGTCTGTTATGCTTCTGGCATGCATACGGCAGCTTGTTAAGGCTTAATAACTGCTCCATAACTGTCGGTGGACAGGCAGAGGTTATGGGTGAGTGTTACAGAGAGGACTGTCGCAGATATATACGGCAGTCAGGTGAGGCCATGAAGCAGGGAAGGCCCAGTAGGGTCCATCATATCACAGAAACAATGTCCAGAGATGTTTGTGATATTCCAAGCAATCGCAGTCTGGACCCGGAAGGTCGGTGGTTCCAGCCCCGGTGTACCATGATAAGATCCACACAGCCGTTGGGCTCTTAACCCCGCATTGCTCCCCGGGTGCTGAACTGTGGCTGCCCACTGCTCCACTGCTCCTTTCCTTTGTGCCTATTGTGCCTGTTCCTTGTTGTTTTGTTTGTCTGTCCTCGACCAAGGACCACAATGGAAACAAGTCTGTGACTTTATTGTGTTTTTATCCTTGATGAAGTTTGAGATGCATGTCCTCTGTTCCATGTATTCTTGGATCTATACATTGAATAAAATCAATCAATCAATCTAAGTAACCAGGATGGGTCAAACGCAGATGACACATTACCCCACTGCGCCAAAGAGGACAGCTTAACGGCAGTTCTGTCTTTTTTTGTAATGTCAGTCAGTGAAGTCACGAGATGACCGAGAGGAACACGAGGTCTTGAGCGTCACCGCTTTACGTCGTGGTAGGTGAGGCCTGTAGCGTAGCGGTTAAGGTAAATGACTGGGACACGCAAGGTCGGTGGTTCTAATCCCGGTGTAGCCACAATAAGATCCGCACAGCCGTCGGGCCCTTGAGCAAGGCCCTTAACCCTGCATTGCTCCAGGGGAGGATTGTCTCCTGCTCAGTCTAATCAACTGTATGTCGCTCTGGATAAGAGCGTCAGCCAAAATGCCAATAATATAATGTAATGTAATAATGCCGCTTTCTACGCGGTGAGCAGCAAACTCACCGGGCTGTAGTTCCCATCAGAGCGCTAATGAACGGGGAGGACTGAGCAAAAGCCACCCGAGGCGTGAAGCCGAAAAGGCCGTGAATTTCCGGGGCCAGCTTCCGCCGCGGCCTGAACCACAGAGCGAGGTGAGACGCACACGGCGGAGCCCGTGGCCCCGTTAATTAACACTTCATTAACGAGGCGGGCTTCACACCTCTCCCCTTGCCCTGGAACTGCGCTACTAAGTGGCAGCGCACTCTCCTGAAAACCCCGGCAAACAGAAGTCTTTCGCCGTAGAAACCATGAGGAAAATGGCTTAGAACATGCTCACAGCACATATCTGTAACTTCTTTTTTCTGTTTTGGTGGATTTCACGACATGTACACTCAGCACTTTATTAGGTACTTATTAGACTTGTTTTTGTATACGTATTGGTCTTCTGCTGCTGTAGCCTATCCACTCAAGAGGTTTGACGCATTGTGTGATCAGAGATGCTCTTCTGCATACCACTGTTGTAATGTGTTGCATTACTGTCATCTTTCTGTCAGCTTTGACCAGTTTTTTTGTTTTTCCTACTATTCTATGCAAACTCTAGAGACTGTTGTGTGTAAAAATCTGCAGTTTCTGAGATACACAAACCACCCTGTCTGGCACTAACAATCATTCAGTCATTCCACAGTAACGCTTGTATGACAGAGCTGTTTTGTTAACACCTGTATGACAGTATTGTTCTGGTCTTACCTATACGACAGTGTTGTCATGGTAGCACCTGGACAAGGGTGCTGCTTTGGCCTTACCTGTCTGACAGTGTTGTCATGGTAACACCTGTATAATGGTGCTGTCCTGCTTTTCACACAAGTGTGTGTTTGTGGCCAGTAGGTGACCCGTGTTGACCTACCATGTGACCAGTCATGGAACAGCTCCATGGCACAAAAGACCCACAAATGCCTGCGTTCCTCTTCAGACATTTCAAT
Organism: Conger conger; assembly: GCF_963514075.1. NCBI lineage: Eukaryota > Metazoa > Chordata > Actinopteri > Anguilliformes > Congridae > Conger > Conger conger. The sequence continues at coordinate 4,518,255 of NC_083762.1, read as the reverse complement.
TTGTGTTTAGAGAACACTGTACCGTTTCTTCCAACAGGTTTCCCTGGAGCAAGTCTCAGTTCGGGTCCTGAGGACACTCTATCTTTTTTCTGAAAGGTTCTCCTGGAGCTGAGGCTCTCATCCAGAGCGACTTACAGTCGATTGGACTAAGCAGGGGACATTCCCCCTTGGAGCAATGCGGGATTAAGGGCCTTGCTCAAGGGCCCAACAGCTGCACTGATCTTATCGTGGCTACACCGGGGCTTGAACCAGCAACCGTCCAGCTCCCAGTCATGGGCGACATGGCTGAGGCAGTAAGAGCAGTCGTCTGGCAGTCGGAGGGTTGCCAGTTCGATGCCCGGGCTGTGTCGAAGTGTCCCTGAGCAAGACACCTAACCGCCAAATGCTCCTGACGAGCTGGTCGGGCGCCTTGCATGGCAGCCAATCGCCGTTGGTGTGTGAGCGTGTGTATGAATGGGTGAATGAGAAGCATCAATTGTACAGCGCTTTGGATAAAGGCGCTATATAAATGCCAACCAATTACCGGTCATGCACCTTAACCACTAGGCCACGGGCCTGAGCGCAGGGCAGCTGGGCTCCTGAGGACAGCGTACCTCTCTGTCTCTCAGGATCTGCTGGAAGCTCTGGCACCCCGCCGGGCTGGCTGGGCGGATCCGGGACAGGAGACGTCGATACCCCACAGGCGGGTAGGGGAGATGAGGGGCACAGCGGGGGGGGGAGGGGGCGTTCGGCAGGGTGCGGGGCTCAGCGGGGGGGGTCGTATCGACGGCCGCTTCCCGGAGATCTTCTCCTGCGCTGACCGGAGCCGCGGCCCAGAAGCGGGCTCCCGTGGGGAGCACAGACACTCGATGTTCCGGGCAGCGTTCGCGCAGGTTAAACACCGCCGAGCACCTTTTCAAAAGAAGCTCTGCTTCGCCACGTTCGAGGGGGGGGGGAAGAGATCTCGCTTCGGATACTTGGAAAAAGTAATGGCGGTGTGTTAGATAACGGTTTAACAGAGCTTCCTGAGCGGTTGTTTCTGTGTGTTTTGTTATGTGCATTTTTCTGGAATGATGCACTGCATTCTGTCCTACTGACATTGACAAACTGGGGTCCTGGATTTTTCACAAAATGTGAACAAACAATGAGTTTGAACAACAAAAAATGTCTGACTAAATATTAGGCAGGTGTTCATGAATAACTGAGAAGGCCATATGGATATTTTAGCTGAATATTAGGCAGAAGTTAGTATAGACACAGACTCACACACAAATATACACGCATACACACCGTTAGGATTCTCTGCGCCCGGGACAAACTTTTTGGGCCCCCCCCCCCAAAAAAAAAAACTATTGTAGCCAGGTAGGAGGGACCCCCCTGGGCCTGGTTGTTCCCCCCCCACAATGATAGCCCTGCATATACACAGACCACAGACACACACCGTATCAGGCAATACAATCTTCCTCCTTCTTGTCATCCATCACACTTAAACACAGAGAATTTTAAATATACCCTAAATCCAAGTCATAACTGCCTATGAATCTGCTATTCCCTCTCTCTCTCTCTCTCTCTCTCTCTCAGAAATTGTGGAGGTCGTTGCTGAGTAATGATTATTTCAGTCTGTGAGTTAGACCATAAGTACAGTGTGTGTAATGACTCAACAGGGCTGCCTCTGTGAATTAGCAGGCCGGGAGGCCTCGTGGAATGGCAGAAGACTCTCATAAGCAACCGCCGCTTTAAAAAAATAAATAAAAAAAAAACAAAAAAAAACACAACCTTTCATTTCGGGGGCAGCGTGCAATTAAAACCCGCCCCACCGCCCGTTAGGTATGCAGATTCATGCAAACAAGCGGTCATCGCACGCCCGACCTCGAGCCAAGGGCGGCCGCGGCTTAAAGACGAAGCCTCGCTCACCGAAAGAGCCCGGGGTTACGCATTAAAATTGATATCCCATTAATATGCACGCGGCTGCAAACACTGACACGTGTATATATGAATACAAAGTCTCCGCACTTTAACGCCCCGCCAAACGGACACAGGACACGGGGGGCTCGCTCATTACCATGCGGATGAATGCGTTTGCATACGCTCGCATACGTTGCGGCACTCAAGAGTCGATGACCTCGGCACGGAAGGAGCCTCTTACTGTCCGCTGCGAATATGACAGATCTAATGAGAGGTTTTTTTTTTGTTTTTATAATTTTTTTTTTTTTCAGCTGTCACTTAATTCGGCTTTAATTACCTCCCGGGACGGAGACGCAAACATGGCGATACATCGCCATAGTTACCGCGGCCGTTTCGCCTGTCTGGTTCCAATCTCCTCGCCGGCGTGAACGTCCTTTTAAAGGGCCGGGTCGGCTGATGTACGCGTCCTTGTGGCGACGCTCCGCGAGGAGACGGGGAATGATTGAACGGTTTGAAGAGATAAGGACAAGGCTATAGCAGGCCTGGAGACTCTTAGCCGCAGGGTTATGTCTCACTAACACTCGACGGGGGGAGGCAGGTGAGTAGATTTATACAGTGCTTTTCCCACACTCTCACACACGTCACTTTACAGTGACGAGGGGGAAACTCGCCTCGACCACCACCGATGTGCAGCACCCGTCTGGGTGATGCAACGGCAGCCATTTTGCGCCAGAATGCTCACCACACATCAGCCGAGGTGGAGAGGGAGAGAACAATTCATTAACCAATTAAATGATTACATTACATTACATTAATGGCATTTGGCAGACGCTCTCATCCAGAGCGACGCACAGTTGATTAGACTAAGCAGGAGACAATCCTCCCCTGGAGCAGTGCAGGGTTACGGGCATTTAGCCAGGACGCCGGGGGGGAACCCCCTACGCAAGGAGCGTCGTGGGAGTCATCAGGCCTTCGGTTTAAACGTCTCATCATCCGAAAAGAGGCTAGGCAGCGGAGTGGTTCTTCTCCTCATCGTCCTCCGCAGAACCCGCCCGAGCGAGCCCAACCTCCCGGTCCACGGTTATAAATCGGTTCTAAATGGGTTTTTAAAGGAGTAACAGAAAGGAACCGGCGGGCCGATAACGGGGACGGCGCGCCGGTGTATCCGCAGCGTCGGCCCTGCTCCCGGACGCCGTGTGTTCCAGCGCAGGGCCGTGTGCGGAGCGGCTTTAATGCGCAGCCAGAGGAGCGATAAAACTATTCCCGTCTCACGCGTGTCCGCACCGGAAAATCTGGAACGCCAGCGTACGGGAGGAAATGGGAAACGTAATTCCGCTGATCGCCTCCGTCTGTCCGGGATGGAAACATGGAAAAGCTCACGCTACGATGACCTTCTTTCTTCAGGCCAGTTTATGGCTGAGCAACAGAGAGACGCTGTGACCGACCATGGGCGATGGATGTTGCTGGTCGCAGAGACGTTTGGTTTATACTCCGGGCGACTGGAGTGCATTTATACTTTTTTTTTTTTTGGCTAAGGACAGCATCACAGTCTATGTCAGGCGTCAATAGAATGTTCGTGAACTTTCTGCGATTTTTAGTGGGTCAATACCCAGCTGGTTGACTTATATGCAGACTAGCTTCATGACCAGCTTGGTCATGCTGGTTGACCAGCTCATACCCAGCTAGACCACCTTCATGACCAGCGCATACCCAGCAGGACCGGCTTCATGACCAGCTTGACCAGCTCAATTTTCAAGCGCGCACACGCGTGTGCTCTGGCTGGAAGGTCACGTGACTGACGTTGTCTGTGTGCAGGGAGCCGCTGCTTGTTTGAGGAGTTCAGTGCGAGTTCAGCCTTGTTTTTTTTTTTTTTTAAACTCTGTCTCCATCTTGCACAATCTTCCAGACGGTGTTTGTGCTGCTAATTTGTTCCATGTTCTTCTATTGGGGAAAATAAAAAGCCGTTGCCGGGGTCGAAAGGTTTTTCATATCCGAGCGACGAGGACGTGGGACCTCTTCTGAGGACAAGTCTCCCGCGCGGGCGAACATGGGCCCTGACGCCCTTCATACGCGGGTTCTCAAAGTATGCTTGTTCTCGAAGGGCACCTGGGGTTTTTCCTTCATACGCGGGTTCTCGAAGGGCACCTGGGGTTTTTCCTACATACGCAGGTTCTCGAAGGGCACCTGGGGTTTTTCCTTCATATGCGGGTTCTGGAAGGGCACCTGGGTTTTTTCTTCATACGCGGGTTCTCGAAGGGCACCTGGGGTTTTTCCTACATACGCAGGTTCTCGAAGGGCACCTGGGGTTTTTCCTTCATACACGGGTTCTGGAAGGGCACCTGGGTTTTTTATTCATACACGGGTTCTCGAAGGGCACCTGGGTTTTTTATTCATACACGGGTTCTCGAAGGGCACCTGAGGTTTTTTATTCATACATGGGTTCTCGAAGGGCACCTGAGGTTTTTTCCCGGGCTAATCGTAGCGGTCCGTCTTAAGACACGCTCAGACTCAGGTCGAGGAGACGTGAGGTTTCCAGACCTCAGATGCAGCTGAGCACTCACTGACCCGGTTCTCCTGTAATCACCTTAATTGAACCAGAGCGCCGTCCCTGGCTTGTCCAAAAGTAGGGGAACAGGGGGGATAAGTGTGTGTGAGAGAGCGTAACTATGCGGACACGACTCAAACGACCCCGCGTTAGTGACCCTTTAATGTACCTCCGCTGGGCAGAGCTTGAAATCAATTTCGCCGTTCCGAGGGGGGAAGCTAATAAGCATCTCGAGAAAATTAAATCCAGAAATATTAATAAGCTCTTCAAAAACAAAAGCCGGAGATATGTACCGGCAACGGGCGCGCCAAGAACACTTAAAAAACCGACAGCCAATTTTTTTTTCAGGGCGGTTTATTGGAAACACTTGAATGTATTGAATGTCAAAACAAAAGCTTGCTTTGTTCTCTCGTGGAACTACCTGCATTGTGTTCCTGGACCTCTGGGTCAGCTTATCAGTAGGGGACGCAAAGAAGAAGAATAAGAAGATATACTTTATTGAGCCCTGTTGGGTAATGTTTCCTCTGTATTTGACCCATCCTAGTTACTCAGGTGCAGTGGGCAGCCACAGTGCAGCACCCGGGGAGCAATGTGGAGTGGCCTGTAGCTTAGTGGTTAAGGTAAACGACTGGGACACGCAAGGTCGGTAGTTCTAATCCCGGTGTAGCCACAATAGGATCCGCACTGCTGTTGGGCCCTTGAGCAAGGCCCCTAACCCTGCATTGCTCCAGGGGGGGGTTCCACTCAACACTGTGAGGGAATCAAGGTTGGGCTGCCACAAGGGATCATGGGAAGGAGGAGGTTGGATCACCAGGGCCTTGCCCAATGCGGTTCCTTCCGCTGATAGGTCGAGCACAGTGATGGACAGCACAGAGGGCGGGGACAAGATCCCGCTGTGTGCTCTTCTATACGTGATAATTGAGCACCACCAGAGAAGGCCAGCTTTAAAGTGCACCTTACATCACGTCGTGTAGTGGGTGCTTCTTTAACGAGAACATTTTTAAACATTTATACGGCTGGACATTTTACTGAAGCAGCTCAGGTTAAGTACCTTTCTCGAGGATACAAACACAGGGCCCCATCTTGGAAGCTGAATCCATGACCTTTTAGGAACAAGCCCAGCGTTCTAACACTACACTGTCGCCACTAAAGCCTCCGACAGTGCAAAACATTCTCACAATGTCGCTGAGGAGGAGAGGAGAGAGGAGAGGGGAGAGGAGGAGAGGAGAGGAGGAGAGAGAAGAGGAGAGAGGAGAGGGGAGAGGAGAGAGATGAGAGGAGAGAGGAGAGAGGAGAGGAGAGTGAGGAGAGAGGAGAGAGGAGAGGAGAGAGGAGAGGAGGAGAGAGAAGAGGAGAGAGGAGAGGGGAGAGGAGAAGAGAGGAGAGAGGAGAGGAGAGATGAGAGGAGAGAGGAGAGGAGAGTGAGGAGAGAGGAGAGAGGAGAAGAGAAAAGAGGAGAGGAGGGTTTTAACGTTGTCAAAACGTTCCAGCAACACTGCGAGAGCATTTCGTGTCAGCTGGGACAGGGCATTCCATCGGGCACCCCACCAGCAGTCTTTGTGCAGCTCGATGACGGTGTGCAAGACCTGCGTTTACGTCAGGACTGCAATTAGGGCTCCACAACATGCATTACGATGCGTCGCCCGTAAACACACTCACACCCTGACGGCGATCGGCTGCCATGCAAGGTGCCAATCAGCTCATCAGGAGCAATTGGGGGTTAGGCGTCTTGTTCGGGGACACTTCGACACACCCAGGGCGGGTAACGAACCGGCAGCCAAACGACCGCTCTTCCCTCCGGAGATAATGTCACAGGAGAAGGAGGAAGAAGAGATCTAGTCCAGAGTAGGACTGGGCAGTATAGCCATCACGGTACATCAAAATGTTTTTTTAGAATCAACCAACATTACTTGTGTCGATTAAATATTGGTTAACTTGCCTATTAGTCATGTTTTTATCCGCCACATGAAAACAGCATGGTCCTGTTGCTATCATATCAACACATATGACGTTTTTTTCCCCCAGAAGCATTTCACTTTGTCTCAGCTACCGCATCAGGTATGATTCCATAAAAGACTGAAAGAAATCTAACACCGCATGGCGGAGACAGTTGCTACTGTGCTTACAAAAATAAAATGTTATATGACAACGTATATTATTGCCCAGTCCAAGCCCAGAGGTGGGCGGGGGGGCACCCCCCTTTTAGTCACACAGCCTGGAGAAACCCCCTCGCAAACCGAGGGGAAAAGGGACATAATCATTAACAGGACTGAATGAGGAATGAGACTGAAGTCCATTGAGGGTCACCGTTCATTTTGCAGATAACCTGTACGTGTGTGTCGTCACACACGCCCGAGAAACAGGGCTCCACTGTGCTTTTACAATAGCGTTAGCATGTTTCATAACATAACATAACATAGCATAACATAGCATAGCATAGCATATCATAGCACTGCATAACAGAGCATAGCATAGTACTGCATAACAGAGCATAGCATAGCTTAGCTTAGCTTAGCATAGCTTAGCTTAGCATAGCATAGCATAGCATAGCATAGCATAACATCACATAACACGATAACATAATGATGACAACAGGCCATTCAGCCCAAGAATGCTCGCCTTTTTCCGACCACGAGTGTACCTATTGCTCAGTTTACCTGCAAACGCGGCTGTATCGAGCACTAGCGCCGTATCGAGCCTGGCTCAGAAACCGCCATCGCGTTGGCAAGCCGGCCTGACCGCTCTCTATGTGAAAAATACTTCCCAGTGTCTGTGCCAAATTTATCCTTCGCTAATTTCCATCTATGCCCCCCTCGTTCTGCTAACCGAACCAGACAAGTCTCACGTAGTTCAAATTATTAATCCCTTTTTATTCATTTCAAAGCACCAAATCTGCCAGTTCTATACTTCTACTGCTGTAGCCTATCTACTTAAAGAGTTATGATGCGTTGTGTGTTCAGAGATGCTTTACTGCATACCACTGCTGTAACGTGTGCTTATTTGCCTTACTGTCACCTTCCTGTCAGCTCTGACCAGTCTGGCCCTTCTGCTCTGACGTCTCTCATTAACAATGTGTTTCTGTCTGCAGAACTGCTGCTGACCCTTATCCGCATGATTGCATGCATTGCACTGCTGGACCCACAATTGGCTGATGCATTAATAAGCAGGTGTAATAAAGTTCCTAATAAAGTGCTTGGTGAGTGTATATTCTTGCACAATATGGTTGGAGGCGTGTAATCTTTTCAACCTTTCAAAGCAGTATCGTACTACACAGTAATATGATAAATACAAAATCTGCCAATAGTCCTTATTATTTTTTTCCTGAAAGTACCTTGAGTCTATTTTCTTGATTTAAATCTACATCTGTTCCAGATTAGACATTAACACTGCATAACAGCGAACCCGCTTTTTTCAGTCGCGTGTCAGATGTAGATTTTTTTTTTTTCTTCGTCTTTTTTCAAAAGCACAGGCTGTTTGCTCGAGTGACAGACGAAGTCCAACTTGAGCTCGTACCACAAGTCCTGGCGCCGAAAAATCTCCCAGCCCCACCAAAAGCGCTCCGGTCTGCCAGCTCCGGTCGCCTTGCGGTCCCCTCGCTACGAGCACCAGGTGCTCGAGCTGCACGCTCACGCTCACGCCTGCTCTCCGTTCTGGCTCCTCAGTGGAGGAATGACCAGCCCACCGCTGAGTCCAGAATCCCTCCCCATATTTCGAGACACCTTTTCGGACTATGCCTTAGTCCTCCCACCTGATATCCTCCCCCCCTCTCCCACCCCAATATCCCTCTCGCGCACCGTATATTAAAACATAACGCGCTCGCGATGACTATCGTGTTTGTTTATGACCTCTCCACATGCATGTTCTGCCACGTATGGATTTGATGCTCTTCAGTGGTTGAGGACGCGCGCGAGCCGTTTCTGGATTAAACACAGGCGTCCGCTCAGCGTACCGGGCGGGAGGGAGGGGCGCCATTTCCTCCTCCGGAGCCGTCCTCCGAGGAGGTGCAGGGGGCTTGGTATCGCCATGGCAACACGCAGGCCACACGCCCGGCAGCAGACGGGCAGGGAGGAGAGAGGAGGAGAGAGGAGGAGAGGAGGAGAGAGGAGAGGGGAGAGGAGAGAGGAGGAGAAGAGGAGAGAGGAGAGAGGAGAGAGGAGGAGAGAGGAGGAGAGAGAGGAGAGAGGAGGAGAGAGGAGAGGAGGAGAGAGGAGGAGAGGAGAGGAGAGAGGAGGAGAGGCGAGGAAAGGAGAGAGGGGAGAGGAGAGAGGAGAGGAGAGGAGGAGAGGAGAGAGGGGAGAGGAGAGAGGGGAGGGAGGAGAGAGGAAAGGAGAGGAGAGAAGAGGAGAGAGGAGAGAGGAGAGGACAGGAGGAGAGAGGAGAGAGGAAAGGAGAGGAGAGGAGAGGAGAGAGGAGAGAGGAGAGAGGAAAGGAGAGGAGGAGAGAGGAGAGAGGAAAGGAGAGGAGAGGAGAGGAGAGAGGAGAGAGGAGAGAGGAAAGGAGAGGAGAGAGAGAAGAGAGAGGAGAGGCGCTTTAAGGAGAGACGTGACATTTCAGACTGAGACGGGAGCTGTAAACCCGCCGTGGTGATGTTTCACTCTGCCGACACGGGGACCGTTACCCCCCCCCCGGCGGGAGCCAGGGACGACAATTTATGCCCCCGAAGGGGAGCGGCGGCGGTGGATACTGAGAGGATAGAGACGTCGCGCTGAGCGATGGCCGCGTCCTCCCTCAGCATGCCTCCGCGGGGGACAGACTGCGCAGTCCGGCAGCACAGCGCCCCGCCAACGAGAGCGATGTCATTTCCTGTGACCCCCTGACCCCACGCGAAGGACCTGCGCACAGCGACACGCTCGCCTCGCAGCGAGAAGGGCCTCGAGCCCCGCCCGGGGTTCTCCCCGTGTCTGCGCGGGGGGTTCCTCCGGGTTCTCCAGTCTCCCCCCACAGTCCGAACACAAGCAGGTTAGGTTAATTGGAGAGTCTAAATTGTTCCAACACTGTGTGCTCCTTCTGTTGCCCTTGTATCAAATGGTAAATGGTTGGTATTTATATAGCGCCTTTATCAAATGCACTGTACAATTGATGCTTCTCATCCACCCATTCATACCCAGACTCACACACCAAGGGCAATTGGCAGCCATGCAAGGCAGCAATTGGGGGTTAGGTGTCTTGCTCAAGGACACTTCGACACACCCAGGGCAGGGGATCGAACAGGCAGCCCTCAGACTGCCAGACGACTGCTCTTACCTCCTGAGCCAATGTACCACATTTGGGAGGGTTCTTGGTTTTACTCGGTGCAGTTATCCAGCTAACTCAGTAATCCTGCTTTGTGGGTTTTACTCAGTGCAGTTATCCAGCTAACTCAGTAATCCTGCTTTGTGGGTTTTACTCAGTGCAGTTATCCAGCTAACTCAGTAATCCTGCTTTGTGGGTTTTACTCAGTGCAGTTATCCAGCTAACTCAGTGATCCTGCTTTGTGGGTTTTACTCAGTGCAGTTATCCAGCTAACTCAGTAATCCTGCTTTGTGGGTTTTACTCAGTGCAGTTATCCAGCTAACTCAGTGATCCTACTTTGTGGGTTTTACTCAGTGCAGTTGTCCTGCTAACTCAGTGATCCTGCTTCCTGGTACAGGCCCCAGTTCAGGCACTGTGTTAAATCCGTGTTTATAGTTGTTATCACTGACACGGAGTGCTCTGACCTCTTCACTAATTGAGCGTCGTCCGGCTGAAGCAGCCGCCAGACACAGTGATGTCAGGGTGAGGGTTCACAAACCTCATTGTGGGCGGAGCTACCGTGCCCTGGCTGTCTGTCACCGGCGCTTCCAATCCAATCGAGAGGCTTCCCTCTCCTTGGAAAAAAAACATGTGTTTTGGCAGAAGAAAGTCAGCGCTAACGGGTGAGATAACCTCCATCCATCTTGGGGCCCTGGAGGTCCCCTCCTGCCACAGTCCAAATGATTCACTGGGCGAGAGAGAGACACAAGATGGCGGACCTGGAGCTGCTTTGAACTCCGGGCAGAATCCCTGCACCCTTCAGAGGTGCATGTCACCACATTAATCAGAAGGAGGTTTTATCAGTCATACGACTGGAGACCCGAAGTGGTCCTCTTTTAAAAAGAAAAGAGATGTATTATTATTATTATTAGTAGTAGTAGTAGTTGTATTTTTATTTTTACTGCTATGAGTAATAGTATCAGTAGTAGGCTAGTATTGATAAATAGTTCATGTAAATCGACTGCCTATTGCCAACAGGGAGGTTGATTTCCAAAACATAGGCGAGCCCGTTATTTTCCGACTGTGTGAGTTCCGTTTAGAAGCACAGGGGGCGCTCTTGCACCAATAGTTTTCGCTTTTCTCGCCTTTGCCAAGAAGCCGAGAGCCGAGAGACGAGAACTTTATGCAAGCGATGCAGAACTGCGTGCTCCTGGGCGCAACCCGAGGAGGGGATCGTGTGAGCGTCCTGCAAGGCGCTGGCCGGTGTGAAAACGGTGCGAACGGGATATTCTTTATAACAAAAATATTTACGCGCGAACATATTTACAACTTCCCTTTATCCAAAGCAACGAATTGTATTTTTCCTTCACTTGTTTTAAGTTGTTAGCGATCTGTCACTCAGTGTGCCTTCACGCACAACACGCCCTTGAGCTTTCCGTTTTTTTTTTTTTGAAGCATTCTCTCACCATCTCCGCTCCCCTGCTCCGCCTGAGATAATGTGTGGGCGCGTGTGCGCCTGGACTAGGGAGTAATCGGAAGGCAGAAGCACGGAGGAGAGAGAGACAGAGAGAGAGAGAGAGAGAGAGAGAGAGAGAGAGAGAGAGAGAGAGAGAGAGAGAGAGAAGAGAGAGAGCGCACACGCAAGGAGGACAGAGGGAGAGAGAGAGAGGGAGAGAGAAAGAGAGCGAGAGAGAGGAGCGTTCGCTCCCCGTGCACTTTGCAGTTAGTTGCGGGCTTCTGTTGCTGGTGTGGCGGATCGCTGGTCGCAGGGAACTTTACCACGCTGGATCCCAAAGTCCGTCTCTCTCACGTGCGCAGTTCGGAGCTGCCATGGATCTCGCGCCTGGATTGGCATTCTTAATCATTTTGCCGTTATTTCTGCACTCGAACGGTCTCTATATCGCCAGTAGCGTAGGTACGTGGGATTGTTTATACGTTTGCACTTTTGTATTAGCGAAGTCTTGAGGTGAAGCTACCTGCTATCCGCCGCTCACCCCTGTGCCACTCCCGACAAAAATTTTGTAGACAGTCGGCTAATTCAGTCCTGTATAAAAACTTCCGAGTCTCTAAATGTTAAGCCTTTTCCCAGGACTTTCCCAGGGAATTCTTGTGTCTGCAATAGTATGCCATGTCATCAGCCTTCGTTGTGAAGCGTGCATTTTCCCCACATCTCCTCAGTAGCCAAATCGTTATCAACTGTGCGCGTCATGCAGTTTTGTTTGTAAATTGCAGCTAAATCGGTTAGCGAACTGTTCCTACCGTGGGGCAGTCCCATTTATCATGATTGTGATGACAGCTATCGATTGGTCACAGAACGGAAGAGTAGCATGATATCGATTATAAATCACATTTTCCTTTCTGTTTCGTCTTGCGTTTCCAGCGTGGACTCCCCAGCTGTTTCAGCAACACAGCGAAACTATCTTAAGTTGCACAAAAATAACCCAAATGTTTTTTGTTTTTTTTTGTGTGTGTTTCCAAACTTTATTAATTAGTTACTGAATTATTTGAAGAAGATTAGTTCCATACTTATGCGAATTGCTAGCCAATAGGGCAACACCATTTCTTATCGTAGCTCTGATAAACACAGATAACATCAAACTGCGCCTCTGTTTATCTACGTGTACATGCACATATTTAACGTTTACAAAACAGCACCTCGCTTGAAATGAATACGAGTAATTTCCCGTAGCCCATTTGAAACGAATTCTGCTCTTGTAACATATGGATATACTCTAAGGAATTATCGGCGTCAAATAATACAATTATAGACACGTTGTTTTACATTTCATGTCTACTTAACACTGAATGTTATACAGTCGGTTCTAAAAATGGTCTGAAAAAAATCTTTATAGTGAACGCTTGCCCGTGTTTCTCTCTCCCTCTGCAAGAGCATCTATCTCGGCGTGCTGGGTGTGAATTTGGCACCTTTCGAGTTAGTTTTTACTGCCGTTTGATGCTCCGAGTTGGATGTGAAATCCGCTAATTACCGTCGCAGAAACATTAAAGTGGAAGAGCGCGTTTACCAACGGAAGCATTGTTTTGATTTAAGTAGTTTCAAGACACCTTTGAAGTAGTGATTCTGCCATTTCGAAATAAAAATAGAACGTGACAGCAGGCATAATTGACAACTTGGAATAATGGTGGAAATTTAGTTTTTCTAAAACAATCATATTTTACTACTTACTAACCTGAGAAAAAAATATTTATGCTAAACTTACTTGTAAGAAGCAAATAAAAGCAGTGTTATTATTATTATTATTATTATTATTATTATTATTATTATTATTATTATTACGTGTCATTGTAATTGTTTAAATATGATTCACGCTGTGGCCTTTTTTCTTTATTATTATTATTATTATTATTATTATTATTATTATTATTATTATTATTATTATTTTTAATATCAGCAATAATATCTAACTCTTCGTTTTAGCAAACCAAACACGCAGGTAGTCTACCTCTCTGCATTCTCCATGGGGGAAGCAATCTTTTCATACCCTCCCGGCGGCTCTCTGTCGGTGAGAAAACATTATTCGGCGTGTAAGAACCGCAATTATCACCTTGATCTCATTGGCTTTTCTGTTCCAGACGCTCTCTGGGCACAAGAAGTGACATACACCCGCAGCAATCGAGATTATATTTATGTTGCCGTTTTTTTCCCTGCTTGGAGAGGAGTGGTTGAATGTTTTCTTTGCTGGGGCCACTTGTACCTCAGAAACGGTTTTCACCTTCCAAAGTATTTTTGCACCTTGTTTATTGCGCCTTGAAACGGATTTTTTTTTTTCTGGAGAAAAGTGTGATCGTTATGGGGGGGCAGGGAGGAGTCATAATCTGGTGAAAGATACGGTCACGTGACAGCGTGCAGCGCTTCTGTTGTATTTATCAGTTTGAATATGAAGATATCATTAAGCCGAATATTATGTGTATCTTACCTGTGTGTGTTTGTGAAAATGTGTGTACTGGGCCTGCTTAAATGTCTGTGTTCGTGTGAGTGCATTTGTTTATGTAACTGACACTGTAAGTGACGTTGAGTATTTAGGAGTAATATGTCTCTGACATTAAAAAAGTTTATTGGAGTGTGTGCATGTGTGTGCATTCATAGATGCATGTGCATCTGGTTGTGGTTTGGTTTGTGTGTGTGTGTGTGTGTGTGTGTGCATGCATGCGTGGTTGTGTGTGTGTATGTGTGCGTGCGTGTGAGGTTATGGTTTGTGCTGGTGAGTGTGCATGAATATGTGTGCTCATGTGTGCGTGCCTGAGTGTTTGTGCCTGTGTGCGTGTGTGTGTGTGCATGTGTGTATGTGTAGGGATGTGTATGTGTGTGTGTATAGGGATGTGTGTGTGTGTGTGTATAGGGGTGTGTGTGTATTTGGGTGTGTGTGTGTGTGTATAGGGTGTGTGTGTTTATTTGTGTGTCTGTGTTGTATAGGGGTGTGTGTGTGTGTATTTGTGTGTCTGTGTGTATAGGGGTGTGTGTGTGTGTGTGTGTGTGTGTATAGGGGTGTGTGTGTGTGTGTGTGTGTGTGAGAGAGTGTGTGTTTGTGTGTGTGTATAGGGGTGTGTGTGTGAGTGTGTGTATAGGGGTGTGTGTGTGTGTGTATAGGGGTGTGTGTGTGTGTGTGTATAGGGGTGTGTATGTGTGTGTGTGTATAGGGGTGTGTGTGTGTGTGTGTGTATAGGGGTGTGTGTGTGTGTGTGTGTGTGTGTGAGAGTGTGTGTGTGTGTGTGTATAGGGGTGTGTGTGTGTGTGTATAGAGGTGTGTGTGTGTGTGTGTATAGGGGTGTGTGTGTGTATATAGGTGTGTGTGTGTGTGTAGGTGTGTGTGTGTGTATATAGGTGTGTGTGTGTGTGTGTGTGTATATAGGGGTATGTGTGTGTGTATAGGGGTGTGTGTGTTTGACTCTCTCTCTCTCTCTCTCTCCCTCTCTCTCTCTCTCTCTCTCTCTCCCTCTCTCTCTCTCTCACTCTCTCTCTCTCTCTCTCTCCTCTCTCTCTCTCTCTCTCTCTCCCTCTCTCTCTCTCTCTCTCTCTCTCTCTCTCTCTCCTCTCCCTCTCTCTCTCTCTCTCTCTCTCTCTCTCTGTCTCTCTCTCAGACTCCCTGCAGCGTGTCTTGGGGGAGTATGGACTGGTCAGGCCGGTGAGGTCGGACGCTGAGGGCCGCTTCCTGTCGCACGCCGTGTCGTCGGGCCGGTGGGAGGGGCAGCCCCGTAGGCGCCGGAGGAGAGAGGCGGGAGAGGCGAAGCACCACGAGCAGGAGGAGGAGCAGGACCGGGAGCGGCGGGGGGAGGAGGAGGAGGAGGAGCAGGACCGGGAGGAGGCGCACAGCCGGCTCTTCTACAACGTCACCGTCTTCGGCCGGGAGTTCCACCTGCGGCTGCGGCCGAACGCGCGCCTGGTGGCCCCCGGAGCCAAGGTGGAGTGGCAGGGCGACGGGGCGGCGGGCGAGGGCCCCTCGCGCAGCGAGCCCCTGCTGGGGGACTGCCTGTACGTGGGCGACGTCAGCGGGCTGGCCGGGGCCTCCGTCGCCATCAGCAACTGCGACGGCCTGGTGAGCGCTTCCCGCCAAAAACAAACCGCCTCCTGTTCTCCTGCCGTGTCTGGGGAGAGCGCCGTGCTCGCGTTCCGCTCCCTGCTCGCCTTCCGCGTGCCGCAAAGGTTTCATTTATTTATTTATTTATTTGCTTTCGGTTTTTTCCAGCCTTTCGAGGTCTTGTTTATTTATTTATTTATTTATTTTTAAAAGAGTTTCTGGTTTCTGCCTTCTGGTCTCTCGTCTTCTTTCGACGCTGGTTTCTTCAGGAAG
>NC_083762.1:4440308-4497808 GCF_963514075.1 Conger conger | reverse complement strand
CAGAAAAGGGAAAAAAATCTAATATAAACCACAATGAGACAGCCAGCGTCATCTTGAATGAGACTTAATGCTGATTGAAATATGTACCTTACAAATGTGTCTGTAGATGGTGCCTGTCTAATGGCATTTGCTGTGTAGTAAAAAGAGTCTGAGCGTGAAATTATTTTTTTAAAATTAAAAAAAAAATCTAGGTCACTGCTTCTTTTGGGAGACAGAACAGGCTGTCATTGGATCATCTCAGATTTTTGTTTTGGTTTTTAGTAATTAATGAACAAAGATGTGTGTTTTCTGAACTATTAAAAAAACAAACAGACAAAAAAACAGAACCTGGTAAAAACCCAAGGTTCCGATTGGTGCAGAGCTGAGAGGACGTGGGCGATCTCTGGTCTCTGATTGGCTCGTGTCAGTGTGTCTCAGAACACCACAGGACCTGGCCAAGCAACACATTATTATAATTAGTCATTTAGACGAAGGTTTTTTTATCTGAAGCAACTTACAGTTGATTAGACTAAGCAGGGGGACAATCCCCCCTGGAGACAACGTGGGGTTAAGGGCCTTGCTCAAGGGCCCAGCAGCTGTGCTGATCTTACTGCGGCTACACCGGGGCTTGAACCACCAACCTTCTGGGTCCCAGTTATGTACCTTAGCCACTAGGCTACAGGCTGCCCCAGTCATGTACCTTAGCCACTAGGCTACAGGCTGCCCCAGTCATGTACCTTAGCCACTAGGCTACAGGCTGCCCCAGTCATGTACCTTAGCCACTAGGCTACAGGCTGTCCCAGTCATGTACCTTAGCCACTAGGCTACAGGCTGCCCCAGTCATGTACCTTAGCCACTAGGCTACAGGCTGCCCCAGTCATGTACCTTAGCCACTAGGCTACAGGCTGCCCCAGTCATGTACCTTAGCCACTAGGCTACAGGCTGCCCCAGTCATGTACCTTAGCCACTAGGCTACAGGCTGTCCCAGTCATGTACCTTAGCCACTAGGCTACAGGCTGCCCCAGTCATGTACCTTAGCCACTAGGCTACAGGCTGTCCCAGTCATGTACCTTAGCCACTAGGCTACAGGCTGCCCCAGTCATGTACCTTAGCCACTAGGCTACAGGCTGCCCCAGTCATGTACCTTAGCCACTAGGCTACAGGCTGCCCCAGTCATGTACCTTAGCCACTAGGCTACAGGCTGCCACAGCCATGTACCTTAGCCACTAGGCTACAGGCTGCCCCAGTCATGTACCTTAGCCACTAGGCTACAGGCTGCCCCAGTCATGTACCTTAGCCACTAGGCTACAGGCTGCCCCAGTCATGTACCTTAGCCACTAGGCTACAGGCTGCCCCAGTCATGTACCTTAGCCACTAGGCTACAGGCTGCCCCAGTCATGTACCTTAGCCACTAGGCTACAGGCTGCCCCAGTCATGTACCTTAGCCACTAGGCTACAGGCTGCCGCAGTCATGTACCTTAGCCACTAGGCTACAGGCTGTCCCAGTCATATACCTTAGCCACTAGGCTACAGGCTGCCCCAGTCATGTACCTTAGCCACTAGGCTACAGGCTGCCCCAGTCATGTACCTTAGCCACTAGGTTACAGGCTGTCCCAGTCATGTACCTTAGCCACTAGGCTACAGGCTGCCCCAGTCATGTACCTTAGCCTCTAGGCTACAGGCTGCCCCAGTCATGTACCTTAGCCACTAGGCTACAGGCTGCCCCAGTCATGTACCTTAGCCACTAGGCTACAGGCTGCCCCAGTCATGTACCTTAGCCACTAGGCTACAGGCTGTCCCAGTCATGTACCTTAGCCTCTAGGCTACAGGCTGTCCCAGTCATGTACCTTAGCCTCTAGGCTACAGGCTGTCCCAGTCATGTACCTTAGCCACTAGGCTACAGGCTGCCCCAGTCATGTACCTTAGCCACTAGGTTACAGGCTGTCCCAGTCATGTACCTTAGCCACTAGGCTACAGGCTGCCCCAGTCATGTACCTTAGCCTCTAGGCTACAGGCTGCCCCAGTCATGTACCTTAGCCACTAGGCTACAGGCTGCCCCAGTCATGTACCTTAGCCACTAGGCTACAGGCTGTCCCAGTCATGTACCTTAGCCTCTAGGCTACAGGCTGTCCCAGTCATGTACCTTAGCCTCTAGGCTACAGGCTGCCCCAGTCATGTACCTTAGCCACTAGGCTACAGGCTGCCCCAGTCATGTACCTTAGCCACTAGGCTACAGGCTGCCCCAGTCATGTACCTTAGCCTCTAGGCTACAGGCTGTCCCAGTCATGTACCTTAGCCTCTAGGCTACAGGCTGTCCCAGTCATGTACCTTAGCCTCTAGGCTACAGGCTGTCCCAGTCATGTACCTTAGCCACTAGGCTACAGGCTGCCCTAGTCATGTACCTTAGCCACTAGGCTACAGGCTGCCCCAGCGACTGTGCCAGTTTGTAGGAGAATATCACAGAGCCTGGCCAGGCGTGTCTTTAGCGGAGGGTTTACGCGGAGTCAGAACCCGGTATCTCCATCGACCGAGGAGTCCACGGCCTGGGTTTTGCGGTCGGAAGCCGTGGGTCCCACGTTGTTGAATAGGATGTTCCCTCAGCTCTGCATATTTTAGCAGATTAGATGGCACCACAGCGCCTTTTTCTGTTCTCTTTTGCCAATTCCAGAGAGGCAGAATCTGGTCTTCATGGCTTGTGAGGTCAGAAAGTAATATGTGAGCTCGCCGGCTTCTCTCTGTCTGTGGTCAGCGGTGGTCAACACTGTGAAGTTAATTCACTTTAATTATGGCGTTTAATGCACTTTATGCAGGGACTTTGCTTTGCTGCCTATACCTATAGGTACCCATGAGGTCATATAAGACAAGATATATGACTGTATTGAACCCTGTGGGGTATTTGTCCCATCCTAGTTTACTTAGGAGCAGTGGGCAGCCACAGTGCAGCACCCGGGGACCAACTGCAGTTCTGAGGCCAGGGCCTTGACCAAGGGCCAGGTGAAGGTGTGTTTTGGGAAGGTGCCGGCTGGCTTTGGGGTGGGCGAGAGGACCTCCATCCCCTGGGCCTCTCAGTCCAGCTGTTGTGGGCGTGGCCTATGGTGGAGAACTTTTGGAGCCTCAGCTGCATTCTGGGTTAGGGCCCGGGAATCACTTCCTGGGGTGTGTTTTTCCATGAGTGTGTTTTTCCTGGTGTGTGTTTCTCCTGGTGTGTGTTTTTCTGTGTTCCTTTGGTCCCAAACTATGCTGGCTTCCTTCTTCTTCTCAAACACCCATGTTCATTCAGGGAGAGAGAGAGGAAATGAGAACATGCCGTATTGTGTGTATGTGTGTGTGTGTGTGTGTGTGTGTGCAAGAGAGACAGAGAGTGTTTACATTCCCTTCAGTTCTGATGTGAATATTCCATTTTACTGTCTGCCACAAGTCTGACAGATTAGCCCTGTGGTGTGGTTACAGGATTGGCATGCCACCAAACGATTGCAGGTTTGAATCCAAAGTGGGTCACTGCTGCCATAATCTCGATTGAGGTGTAGTGCTCTTCCCAAATTCCTACACATACAGTAAAACCCTTGTGCAGAAATGCAGACTGTCAGTTGCACCCGATAAGGGATTACAGCAAGCAAATGCATCACGCGTGGATTTACACTCCAAATAGAACATGAGTATAATTCATGCTGGGTGTATGGTCCCAAGTCATAATGTATTCTGTGTGTGTGTGTGTGTGTGTGTGTCTGTGTCTGTGTCTGTGTGTGTGTGTGTGTGCGCATGTGTGTGTGTAATTATTCTGCAGCATATATTTAGAGGTGTGCATATATGTATTCTTGTGTCTGGGAGAGAGGGAGCCCCAGAAGACTGGTCAAAACAGACCTTGGCAGGCTCAGACCATGAGCATACCAAGGACACCATGATTGTATGATGTATATCTCTTTTCGGGTTGTATCTCTTCATACCTATAATATACAGTCTAGACCAAGGCTGCCCACTCCTGTTCCTGGAGAACGACCACTATGTAGGTTTTCAGTCCCACCTTAACAAAGCGCACCTCATTCTTTACTTGAACCCCTCCCCATGAGGCCGACATAACGCTGTCATACACCTGACATAACATCTGTCACAAGATGGCATAACAGATAATGGCCGGGTTTCCCGATAAAGAACGTTCTTAAGAGATAAGAAGGCCCTTAAGAACGCTCCGGACCCTTCTTACAAAGCCTTCTTACGAAGGATCATCTTAGGCTAAGAAGGTGTTTCGGGAAAGGCGTTTGCTTCTTAAGAAGGTCCTTAAGAACTTTCTTAGCTTAAGAACGTTCTTAACGCGTTCGGGAAACGCGGCCAATGTCAGTTGAAGCCAAATTATATAAAACTCATACTTTTATCGGTAAATGTTACGACCGATAAATGACGTTACTGTCATAAAAGTTACTGATACAAATATGGCATGTAATTTAACATAACCTTATGCCATCTTGTGAGAGGTGTTATGTCAGGTGTATGACAGCGTTATGTCAGCGTTATGGTGGGGGGTTCAAGTAGGCTGTTACCGAAAAGGTCTTACACTGGGAGTAGCTAAAATAACAACCAGCCTACCTGCATAAGGTTAAGCAGATTGGATAAGGTTCATAGTTCGGTTGAGGCCTTGCCACCTTTCTTTCTTAGCATTTTGGTAACAGTTTTCAACCCCAGACGCCCTCCTTCCCCTTCTCGTCCTTTTAAGATCAGCGTGGGGTAGTGGGACGGGCACTTTTACAACCTCCGTGGTGATAGCGCTGACACCGATCCGTCTCCGTTTGGAGTGAGTCATTTACAGCTTCATTAAGAAAAAAACAAAAACGTCTGTTTTCAAACCGCCATCGACTGCCATCACCGCACCCGTACGCGGCTGGAGTCTGGAATTTTTCTCTATGCATTCTTTTTCCTTCTTCTTCTTCTTCTTCTTCTTCTTCTTCTTCTTCTTCTTCTCCTCTTCAGGAAACGCCGTTAAGTGGTGCTCCGGAGTAATCGGCTTTAAAAGCGAAACCGATTATATCAATTACGGATTACACAGGGCCGTAATGACCGGGGCTCTGCGTGGATGAGCTCCGGGGGAGGGAGGGGGAGCGGGGCAGGGGGAAGGGGGAGGGGCAGGGGCAGGGGCAGGGGCAGGGGGAGCGGGAGCGGGGCAGGGGGAGCAGGGCAGGCGGAGCGGGGCAGGGGCAGGGGCAGGGGGAGCGGGGCAGGGGGAGCAGGGCAGGGGCAGGGCAAGGGGGGCAGGGGGAGCAGAGCAGGGGCAGGCGGAGCGGGCGGACGGTGATTGCAGACTGGGCAGTGTGGCGTGGCTTCTGTAAAAACCTGTGATTACTGTATGGCGGCTCGGTGGGTCCGTCTCTACGCCACGCACTCATTAACCCCGCGGGCACAGCCTGGGAGAGCCCCTCTTATCAGAGAGCGCTTCGCCCGGACTTTATGTTCCATTACGGTTCACTTTCCCCGCCGTGACTTGCGTCGTGAGATAACATGACTGCGTCGTCCCTCCTGTTTCTCTTCAGGAGCCGTGTCAGACCTCGGCGGCAGCATTCTCAGGCCGACGCGTTGAGCGAGTGTTTGGACAACGGACGCGTTTTCTTTTTTGTTTCGTTGTTTTGGCTCTGTACACCAGCACGTTGGATTTCACATAAAACGATGAACGCGAGGTTGAAGTGCAGACTGTCGGCTCCAGTCTTTCGTTCATATTGACTGCAGCGATCTCCACTGCCGCTGTTGAATGGAGACTTTGTTTGCACAGCTGGAGTCAGGACAGGAGTGGTGAGACTGTGTTTTGTGGCTCGGGTGGCCTGTAGCGTAGTGGCTAAGGTGCATGACTGGGACCCGCAAGGTCGGTGATTCGATCGCCGGTGTAGCCACAATATTCATTCCACACAGCCGTTGGGCCCTTGAGCAAGGCCCTCAACCCTGCTTTGCTCCAGGGGAGGATTGTCTCCTGCTTAGTCTAATCAACTGTATGTCGCTCTGGATAAGAGCGTGTGCCAAATGCCAGTAATATAATGGAGTGTAATGGAATGGAGTCAGGACGGGAGTGCTAAGACTGTGTGTTGTGTTGTGTTGTGTTGTGTTGGAGTCAGGACAGGAGTGGTGTTGCTGTGTGTTGTGTTGGGGTCAGGACAGGAGTGGTGTGGCTGTGTGTTGTGTTGTGTTGGGGTCAGGACGGGAGTGGTGTGGCTGTGTGTTGTGTTGTGTTGTGTTGTGTTGGAGTCAGGACGGGAGTCGTGTGGCTGTGTGTTGTGTTGTGTTGGAGTCAGGACAGGAGTGGTGTTGCTGTGTGTTGTGTTGTGTTGGAGTCAGGACAGGAGTGGTGTGGCTGTGTGTTGTGTTGGGGTCAGAACAGGAGTGGTGTGGCTGTGTGTTGTGTTGTGTTGGAGTCAGGACAGGAGTGGTGTTGCTGTGTGTTGTGTTGGAGTCAGGACAGGAGTGGTGTTGCTGTGTGTTGTGTTGTGTTGGAGTCAGGACAGGAGTGGTGTTGCTGTGTGTTGTGTTGTGTTGGAGTCAGGACAGGAGTGGGGTGGCTGTGTGTTGTGTTGTGTTGGAGTCAGGACAGAAGTGGTGTTGCTGTGTGTTGTGTTGGAGTCAGGACAGGAGTGGTGTTGCTGTGTGTTGTGTTGTGTTGGGGTCAGGACAGGAGTGGTGTTGCTGTGTGTTGTGTTGTGTTGGAGTCAGGACAGGAGTGGTGTTGCTGTGTGTTGTGTTGGAGTCAGGACAGGAGTGGTGTTGCTGTGTGTTGTGTTGTGTTGGAGTCAGGACAGGAGTGGTGTGGCTGTGTGTTGTGTTGTGTTGGAGTCAGGACAGGAGTGGTGTTGCTGTGTGTTGTGTTGTGTTGGAGTCAGGACAGGAGTGGGGTGGCTGTGTGTTGTGTTGTGTTGGAGTCAGGACAGGAGTGGTGTTGCTGTGTGTTGTGTTGTGTTGGAGTCAGGACAGGAGTGGGGTGGCTGTGCGTTGTGAACTGCTTCCCTGAATCCCAGTGGTTGGAAACTTTTTTGGAATAAGAAGTGAAAACCTCAAGTATTTGTGCTGTCATCTTTCCCATCGCCGTTCCCATCAAGGCTCTCCGCTTTGCCAGCCAATTCCAGGAAGGAAGCGTGTAGGAGTCGGGCTGGGGCAGCTGGATTCAGGGGGTTGGCTATCACGGTTCTACACTCCCTTTTGGAATGAGAGCATCTTTGGCGTGTTTCTTAGCTCATGCAGTTTTTTAAGGCCTAACTACGTGCACTTTTGCAGAATTCATACACGTGCCCCAAGGTGATCAACTCCTGGGGCTGGAAGTCATCTGTGGCCTCGGGGAATTGGCAGTTCCCTCTGGGTACGTCCTGTGGCTTTGTTACTTTTGGGGCGCCCTGTAGTCTAGAGGTTAAGGTACATGACTGGGCCGTGGACGTTTGGTGGTTCAAGCCCTGGTGTAGCCATGATAATATCCGCACAGCCGTTGGGCCCTTGAGCAAGGCCCTTAACCCCTGCATTCCTCCAGGGGGGGATTGTCCCCTGCGTAGTCTAATCTACTGTAAGTTGTTCTGGATATTATTTTAATATCTGACCTCCTTTCCTTGACTCCCCCGCTACCACCCATGTGTGGGGTAAAGGAGGAGAGGGAAACAGGAGACGCACCCTCTGTGTTTGGGAGCGGTTGATGAGTCCCATGTTGCCATCATAGCCCCCCCCCCCCCCCCCCCCGAACAGGAACCACAGCCATTTGAATCACAAAGGCTGACATTATTATTCAGTTAGATCACATAACTGAACTCATACCTTCTGCTGAGATCACAATGTCTTCTGAGCATTCATTTATTCATAAAAATGCGGATGGTTGACGATTTAGAAAGCAAAGGGAATAATGAGAAACATGGAGGGAAAGATACTCCATTGATGAGAAAAGCTTTTAGATATTTATCAGCCATAACTTAGCGTAATGTGCATTCCCAATCTTTTAGGTAATGCAAAGAAATAAAAATAGCAAAAGGGCAAACATCTTCATTTGCATTTACCAGCACATCTGTATTTAATATGTCCAGCGATGCACTAAGATGACGTCAACACTTTAATCTTGAATGTTTAAACTTGGTTTGGATGTTGGAAACTGGAATTGTATTGGAATTTATTTGCTAATGGGACGGAGGCCTGCATCCAATTAAACAAAAAAATATATATTTTACACTTTGGACAGTTATATCCGATCTATCTATATCCATATATCCAACAGTTATATCCAATGTGTGGAAACAACTGGAATCTGGGGCCTGTATCACAAATCGCTGGATACGTTCACCAAGTAAAACCTGGTGCCCTGCCTAAATTGGAACATGGACTGATGTAAAAAACAGCTAATCCTGGTTTTAGTGAGTGAATTCATCCAGCTAACTCAGTAATACTGCTTCGTGAAATACTCCATGCTGAAAAAAAAAAACTAGTATCTGGTTGACCATTCAGACCAGCGCCATACTCTACATGGTTTGGACCATGGCTCAAGCTTTGAAACAGCTGGCAGCTGGTAATCTCACGCCGGTCATAGCTGGATTTTACACCAGGGCTCCTCCGGTCACATCAGAGTTGGAGTGTAAAACTGCAGAGCTTAGGGAGAGCTGTTGTCATGACGATGGAATGAACACGTCAGTTGCATTGTTGAGCGCTTGGCGGCTTTGACGTGAGATTTAGCGACTTCTCAGACCCGTTCGGCGACTCTTATTTCATAAAAGGACCGAGCAAACCAACAATATGCCGGCCTTGTTCTCCTCCGATTGGTAGTACTTTTTGCAGTGTGGAGAATGGTGAGAATAGGCGAAAATAGTGAGTGAACCCAGAACAGCTGTTTTTACTTCAGTCCATGTTCCAGTTCTGGAAGGGTCCCTTGGTTTAACTCTGTGAATTTATCCAGCTAACTCAATAATCCTGCTTTGTGGGTTTCACTCCGTGCAGTTGTCCAGCTTGCTCAGTAATCCTGCTTTGTGGGTTTTACTCTGTGAATTTATCCAGCTAACTCAGTAATCCTGCTTTGTGGGTTTCACTCAGTGCAGTTGTCCAGCTAGCTCAGTAATCCTGCTTTGTGGGTTTTTCTCAGTGAATCTATCTAGCTAACTCAGTAATCCTTGTGATATACCCCCCTACACTTTAATGTGGCACCACGTTCATTTACACCAACCCAACCCTGTTTGCGGAGATCTACCGTCCTGTAGGCTTTCACTAAAATTCTTTTTAGCATTGGAGTGCAAACCTACAGGACAGTAGATCTCCAGGAACAGGTTTGGAACCACAGATTTGCACACATAAGTACACAATAGGCCCAGTATGCCTATTTATACAAGTGAGCAATTAACACCCATTTTGTCTATGTGTGATCTTATCACATTAGTTCGATAGTACTTTTTAATTAGTGTGTGTACAATGTATCTTGCCTGGGTGTTCTGACAGCTACTTGCCTGTGAGTCTCTGGCTAACGCATGTTGTTAATGTCTGTCTATATCTCCCAGTGTAAACATCCCACCAGCACGCTGTGCTGCAAAGTTGCAGTGCTTGTAGGCCAGCGCTTTTACTATCTGGATCGTGTGTGTCTTGATTTGGATAACATTTTACAATAAGGTTCCATGAATTGGCATGAACTACTGTAGTTGTTAAAGTAACTACAACTGAGAACTTAATCTGTACAGCTCTGTTAATGTATTTGTACATCATTAATTCTTGTTAACAACGACATTAGTTATTGCCAATTCATAGTGGAACTTATGAACTTATGGTTAACTAATCATAAGTTCATCATATGGTTTGCTTATGTATAAATATCTTGTGACAAATACAGTCTGTTGTTGACAAATGCATGGACTAATCAAAAGTTAATTTCATGCTTAATTAATGTATTTGTCCATCATTAATTCATGTTAACAACTACATTAGGTAATGGCAATTCATTAATCTTTTTGTAAAGTTGTCTCAGGTGGTAAGAGCAGTCATCTGGCAGCTGGATGGTTGCCAATTCGATTCCGCCCTGGGTGTGTCGACATGTCCTTGAGCAAGACACCTAACCCCCAAATGCTCCTGACTAGCTGGTCGGCGCCTTGCATGGTAGCCAATCACAGTTGCTGTGTGAGCGTGTGTATGAGAAGCATCAATTGTACAGCGCTTTGGATGAAGACGCTATATAAATGCCAACCATTAACCGTGACGCGTGTGCTCGATTCTCACTGTTTCCCCCGCTTGCTGGGTAAGTGTGCATTCTTCATTCTGCGGCAGAACTTCCGAGATCGGAATGAGCTCACGTGAAACTTCCCATTTCTCCGTGCACATCTCTTCCGTGTTTTCTCCGCTGGCCGGTTTTCCTGAAAGTGTGGCGAGCTGGGCCTCCCAGACCGGTCGCAGGGGCTGTGTTCTACGGCGTGTTTGCAGTTTACTTGCTGAGGCACTCACAGAGCGGTGTGTTTGCAGTTTACTTGCTGAGGCACTCACAGAGCAGCGTGTTTGCAGTTTGCTTGCTGAGGCACTCACAGAGCGGCGTGTTTGCAGTTTGCTTGCTGAGGCACTCACAGAGCGGCCTGTTTGCAGTTTGCTTGCTGAGGCACTCACAGAGCGGCCTGTTTGCAGTTTACTTGCTGAGGCACTCACAGAGCGGTGTGTTTGCAGTTTACTTGCCGAGGCACTCACAGAGCGGTGTGTTTGCAGTTTACTTGCCGAGGCACTCACAGAGCGGTGTGTTTGCAGTTTACTTGCCGAGGCACTCACAGAGCGGTGTGTTTGCAGTTTACTTGCCGAGGCACTCACAGAGCGGCGTGTTTGCAGTTTACTTGCCGAGGCACTCACAGAGCGGCGTGTTTGCAGTTTACTTGCTGAGGCACTCACAGAGCGGTGTGTTTGCAGTTTGCTTGCTGAGGCACTCACAGAGCGGTGTGTTTGCAGTTTACTTGCCGAGGCACTCACAGAGCGGTGTGTTTGCAGTTTACTTGCTGAGGCACTCACAGAGCGGTGTGTTTGCAGTTTACTTGCTGAGGCACTCACAGATCAGCGTTAGTGTGAAATCTGCTCACAGCACCCGCCGTACGTGCAAACTTCACTGATGGAAGAGATGAGAGTCTCCGCTTCTTACGCTACATCACATTAATGGCTCTCATCCAGAGCGACGTACAGTTGACTAGACTAAGCAGGAGACAATCCTACCCTGGAGCAGTGCAGGGTTAAGGGCCTTGCTCAAGGGCCCAAGGGCTGTGCCGATCTTATTGTGGCTACACCGGGGATCGAACCACCGACCTCGTGCATCCCAGTCGTGTACCTTAGCCACTACGCTACAGGCCGCCCTACTTCCAAGACAGGAGGAGCCAACCGAAACAAAACCCTGAATAGTGACACTCTATCCCCCTCCCCCAGGCTCTGAACGTACGCAGTTCAATTCCCTGGAGTCCTCCGCCTCTCTTTCCCAAGAGGAATCGCCGCAGAGGCTAGCTCGTTAGCTAACACACCTTGCTGTAAAATCCAGCTGTGCCAGCTAGAAAATTGAGCTTGCCAAGCTGGTCATAAAGCTGGTCAACCAGCATGGCCAAGCTGGTCATAAAGCTGGTCTAGCTGGGTATGAGCTGGTCAACCAGCATGGTCAAGCTGGTCATAAAGCTGGTCTAGCTGGGTATGAGCTGGTCAACCAGCATGGTCAAGCTGGTCATAAAGCTGGTCTAGCTGGGTGTGAGCTGGTAGTCCAGCTAGTGCTGGCAGGTTGTCTGAGCTGCTGTTTCAAAACATAGCTTGAGCTGGTCAAACCATCTTGAGCTGGGAACTGGTCTGAACTGGTAATCCAGCTAAACCATGTCGAGCTGGGAGCTGGTCTGAACTGGTCAACCTGCTATCAGCTGTTTCAAAACCCAGCTTGAGCTGTTTTTTTTCAGCAGGGTGTGCCAAGGCCATCTCGTTGGGTAACAGAGAAGCTATGTTCGGGTGCAGAAGCTGTTTTGACACTTTAGTGTACACAGAAAAGTGGCAAAGTCGCACATTGTTATACACATTCACACCTTCTTTTCCAAAAAGCTGTTGTGCTTTGTTTTGTTTTTGTTTATAAAGAAAATATGACCGGGCCTATTGCTTTGGCACTAATCCTTGTGGCATTATTTTCCAGAATCCTTTTCCAAGTGCTCCGGTAATGCCAAAAAAGCCCTGTCGCATTTATTTGTCACTGTTTGATGATTGACAGTCGGTCTGTCGACACAAGAAGCTTTAGAAGCGAAGCAGAACGAACAATGGAAGTGTTTGCAGTCTCCCGAAGGAGGGTGCAGTACATTTTTATTTATTTTGTAAGCATGTATTTCAATAAAGTCTTATTTTGTTGTTGAGGAGACTGGAAAAGTCTTGTGTTGAGCTGCTCTACCGGTCGACATCTTGTGTGTGGATTGAGTGTTCGATCGATCGATCGATCGATTGATTGATTGATTGATCGATCGATCTGAGGGCTTTCAGCTGGGCTTTCTTCTATAATGTGCCGTCGGTTATTCGCTCCTGGTTCAAGCCCTGGCCCTGATGCAACCTGGAGACCGAGATGCATCACCCTGTCGCTCTGAGCCACATGTTACTCCACATCCCTCTGCCTGCACCGCCCATCGTACTCGCTAACTTAACGAAACCCCCACACTGTAATCTGGCCACACTGACCCCCTTTTCTTTAACATCGTAACTGTGACTGAGGACAGCCAGCCTCTGTAGCTGGGCTCCCCCTCTGTAGCCAGGCTCCTCCTGAGATTTCCTCCTCCCACTGGGGTTTTTCTCACCACTGTTTGAGTGTTTTCCTTCCCACAGGGGAGTTTTTTTACATTTTTTTTGGAGTGCCTGCCTGCCTGCCTTTTTCTTTCTTTCTTTTTTTTGTCCAATTCCACCGTAAAGGGTCTGTTGTGGCTTGTGTGTCTCTGAAAAATCACTATGCACATAAAATGAGTGAATTGTTCCACAGGAGCTTTGTTTGTATTTGGCCTGAGTGTTTACGGCCGCACTCCCGTTCGTTGAGCCCTGGTGGAAAGATGTGGAAATGGAAGTTCCCCTGTCCCAACTTTCCAGCGTGTGCACGGCAGCCGCGCGCAAACACCAGCACACGGAAAGTTTGAGGGGAACGGACGTGGAAAAAAAACAGTGTTCGGGCATGTTTTGGACTGCAGGCCGGTTCGGCCAGATGGTTCCACTCTGACATCAGAAGGCTGTGGGACGATTCAGCGGTTGTGTCGTACGGGGGAGTCGTTTGCCGTCGCGCCGTTGCCACGGCAATGATGCTTTTTCGCATTTATCTATCTATCTATCTATGGACTTTCCCGTACAAACAGGAGCAGGAGAGTGTGGGGGTCCCGTCTCAAACAGGAGAGTGTGGGGGTCCCGTCTCAAACAGGAGAGTGTGGGTCTCATCTCAAACAGGAGAGTGTGGGTCTCATCTCAAACAGGAGAGTGTGGGTCCCGTCTCAAACAGGAGCAGGAGAGTGTGGGTCTCATCTCAAACAGGAGAGTGTGGGTCCCGTCTCAAACAGGAGCAGGAGAGTGTGGGTCTCATCTCAAACAGGAGAGTGTGGGTCCCGTCTCAAACAGGAGCAGGAGAGTGTGGGTCTCATCTCAAACAGGAGAGTGTGGGTCTCATCTCAAACAGGAGCAGGAGAGTGTGGGTGAGGGGGTGGGAGGAGGGGGGGTGAGGGGCTACGGTGTCATGGAGCGGGGACGCGTGAGGGCAGGCCGGCGGGAAGCGATAGCGTTAGCGGGAAAGCTCCGGAGTGGAGATTATCCCCGCCGCGCGGCTCCGGCGGGATCCTGATCCGTCTTTTAGTGTGTGCTGTCAGAACCCGGCCCTGGGGCAGATTACCAGGCCCAGCTGATCCTCCCTCTCTCTCTCTCACTCTCTCTCCCTCTCCCTCTCTGTCTCTCTCTTTCTCACTCCATCTCTCTCTCTCTCCCTCTCCCTCTCTGTCTCTCTCTCTCTATCTCACTCCATCTCTCTCTATCTCTCGCTCCCTCTCTATCTCTCGCTCCCTCTCTCTCTCTCTCTCGCTCTGTGCCTGTGGGGACTCTGGGTTGGAGTGGGGTGGTAGGGAGGTGGTGGGGAGGTGGGGAGGTGGGGGCAGGTTCTCCCTCTGTCTGCAGCGTCGTCGTCCCCCGCCCCCCCCCGAGAAACTGCTACTGCCACTCACTCCGCTTGTCTCTTCCCCCCCCTCCACCCCCGTTACCCATAATTCCTTGATGATGAGTGCTGTCTGCACGTCCTGTGAGACTACGTGAAAGGGGCATTGACTTTCTCACCCCACCCAGCGCCCCCAACAACTGAGAGAGAGAGAGAGAGAGAGGGGGAGAGAGGGGGAGGGAGAGAGTGAGGGGGAGGGAGAGAGAGAGAAGAAGGGAAAAGCAGCTTGTCTCTGCATCAGACGTCCAGTAGAGAGGCAAGCTGCTGTTCCAGCTACAACAACCGCAGGAAGGAGAGAGGGAGAGAGAGAGGGAGAGAGAGAGGGAGAGACAGAGAGTGAGAGAGGGAGAGAGAGGGAGAAAGAGAGAGAGAAGGAGAGAGAGAGAGGGAGAGTGACTGTGACATGTGATGAAAATAGCTGCAGATTTTCACCACACCTTGGCCTCTTCCAACACCATTGATACTTGGACTGTGTGGCTTTATTTTTTGCTTTTGTTTGTATGTGTGTGTGTGTGTGTGTGTGTGTGTGTGTGGAAGGTAATGTCCTCACCAGCCCGGCTCCTCAGCGGGCCCAGTGATGCATTGTGGGTATTGGGACAGCAGGAGAGGAGCCGCGCGCGCTCACACCGCCATTCCGCTGCAGGCGGCCCCACCGGGGCCCCGCCGGGGCCCGGGGCCTTTCCGCTTCACTGCCCTGCCGGGGCCCGGGGGCTTTCCGCTTCACTGCCCCGCTGGGGCCCGGGGCCTTTCCGCTTCACTGCCCCGCTGCAGACGGGGGGGGGCACTGCTCAAGCGTCCGCCCCAGACTCTGACTCTCTGACTCTGACTCCCATCCCGAGCTTTTCCCTTTCCTCGCCTCCCCCCCTCTCCCTCTCTGGCCCGTGCTAGCTCTGTTAGCGCGTCGAGCGCTAGCCTCGCCGCACGGTCCTCTGTCTATTCTGCGTCGCCTCACACGCCCTGTTTGAGGTCAAGGTCGGTTTTACGGCTGTGAACAGTGATTAGATTCCCCAACCCCCCCCCCCCCCCCCACCCACTGCCCCGATAAGCAGGTGTGTTTAATACTTTTCTTTTGTAAAAATGCATTTAGATTTTTCCAGCCATGAAGATTCTGGAAAACTCCACTCCGTATTCATATTAAAATTCATATTCATGAGTTGCTCGCCGCTTTAAGCACGACCGTGTCGGAATTTCCTTTGATCGGAATCAGAACCGAGTGCGCCGCTGTCGATTGGTGGGAACCGAGGGATCGGCTGGGGAGAGCCAATGGCAGGGCCTGCGTTTGATGTCTTCTGGCTGTGGACACGCCCATCCGTCATGTGTGAGTTCCTGCCGGTGCGCGAGTCTGCCGGTGTCGCCCCGGATCAGCAGCGATATGAGAGCCTGTCGGAGGCTCTCAGCATCGATAACGTCACGTCAAACTGCAGAGTGTGTGTGCGGAGAGGGCTTTAAAAATCACGTCAAACTGCAGAGTGTGTGCGGAGAGGGCTTTAAAAATCACGTCAAACTGCAGAGTGTGTGTGCGGAGAGGGCTTTAAAAATCACGTCAAACTGCAGTGTGTGTGCGGAGAGGGCTTTAAAAATCACGTCAAACTCCAGCGTGTGTGCGGAGAGGTTTTTAAAAATCACGTCAAACTCCAGTGTGTGTGCGGAGAGAGCTTTAAAAATCACGTCAAACTGCAGTGTGTGTGCGGAGAGGTTTTTAAAAATCACGTCAAACTGCAGTGTGTGTGCGGAGAGGGTTTTAAAAATCACGTCAAACTCCAGCGTGTGTGCGGAGAGGGCTTTAAAAATCACGTCAAACTACAGCGTGTGTGCGGAGAGGTTTTCACTCAGTATCTGCTGGAACCAAACCAACCTATATGCAATTCTGTGAATATTCTACATAAAATATGCAACGCACTGGAAAAATACATTATTATATATTGAAAAGGGAAGGTATTTATATGCATAAAAATATAAAAATAAAAATAAATTTTTGAAATGCTTTTGAGGACATGCCATCTATGACATATTTGCATTTCTTGTGAGTATTTCTCCCTGTGTTTTGAGTTTGATATTCATGGGGATCTTAATGGCTCTTTAATAAGATATTGCCGGTCATGATGCATTATGGTCAGTCTGCGCATATGTGTGTGTGTGTGTGTGTGTGTGTGTGTGCGTATATGTGTGTGTGGTGTGTGTGTTTGTGTGTGTGAGTGTGCGTATATGTGTGTGTGTGTGTGTGTGTATGTGTGTATATGTGTATATGTGTGCGTGTGTGTATGTATGTGTATGTGTATGTGTATGTGTGTATGTATGTGTATGTGTGTATATGTGTATATGTGTATATGTGTATGTGTGTATATGTGTGTATATGTGTATATGTGTATATGTGTATGTGTGTGTACGTGTGTATATGTGTGTATATGTGTATATGTGCATGTGTGTGTGTATATGTGTATACGTATATATGTGTGTATATGTGTATATG
This sequence comes from Conger conger, assembly GCF_963514075.1. Classification (NCBI taxonomy): domain Eukaryota; kingdom Metazoa; phylum Chordata; class Actinopteri; order Anguilliformes; family Congridae; genus Conger; species Conger conger. The sequence goes on along the minus strand of NC_083762.1, from coordinate 4,481,231 downwards.
TGTGTGTATATGTGTGTATATGTGTATATGTGCATGTGTGTGTGTATATGTGTATACCTGTATATGTGTGTATATGTGTGTATATGTGTGTATATGTGTGTATGTGTGTGTGTATATGTGTGTATATGTGTGTATATGTGTGTGTGTATATGTGTGTATATGTGTGTATATGTGTGTATATGTGTGTGTATATGTGTGTATGTGTGTGTGTATATGTGTATGTGTGTGTATATGTGTGTATGTGTGTGTGTATATGTGTATATGTGTGTATATGTGTGTATATGTGTGTGTATATGTGTGTATGTGTGTGTATGTGTGTGTGTATATGTGTATATGTGTGTATATGTGTGTATATGTGTGTGTATATGTGTGTATGTGTGTGTGTATATGTGTATGTGTGTGTATGTGCATGTGATGTTGATTAAATCTCGTTTTTAAAATGTCCGCCGGCATCGTCTCGCTCCCCTCTCTCCCCTCGCCGTGCGCGGCTCTCAGAATGCTAACGACGGGATCAAAGGGCCAATCAGGACCGCTTACATCACTGGGTCTGGAACCTGGCAACACACACTGCGCTTTCATCCCGAGCCACTGACACACACACACACACGCGCATGCACACATACGTGCGCAAATACACACACTCCCAGAAATAAAGTGACAGCGGAGGTACATTTCGGTTCGGTTTCCCAAATGTACCCTGAAAGTGCAGTAATGTTCTCTCTCTGGGTGAAAATCAGTACGTTTCCCAAGCAAAAAGGTACAAATTCATTATACTGTGTATTACCTATACAAACAGGCATACACGCTCTACTTCCATCCCAAGCTACTGAGACACACGCACACACATGCATACTTGGACACATGCACTGGCACACAATCACACACACATACTAACACACTCACACACACACACTAACACACTAACACACACACACACACACACATACTTGGACACATGCACAGGCACACAATCACACACACACACACTAACACACAATCACACACACTAACACACACACACACACACACACTTGGACACATGCACAGGTGCACAATCACACACACACACTCACACTAACACACATGCACACACACACGCATACACACACACACACGCATACACACACGCACACACACACACACTCACGCACACACACACGCATACACACACACACACACACACGCATACACACACACACGCATACACACACACACACATACACACACACACACACACAGTGATTTATGACTGTGTTGCTGTGCTTCATCAGCACTCTCACAGGGGCAGGTTTTAAGGAATCAGCTCTTCAGCCAGCCTCCTCGTGATCAGCAGAGATCAATGGGAAGTCAATGGAGAAATTAGAGAGCGTTTAACTCGCCATTTTGGCTCTGACCCCTCCATTTCGGCTCCGAACCCAGCACTTATCCTAATTGTGACATTCTTACCTTTCCATTTCATTTGTAGACTCCGGTGATGGCTTTTGATCAAGGCAGTAAATTAGTTTAGAGAAAACCCTTTTCATTAGCTTCTATAAAACAGCTTGTATTGTATCCTGTTATTCATGTTTGAGAGTGAAAGTCTCTGTGTGTGTATGTGTGTTTTTGTGTGTTGGTGATTGTGTATGTGTGTGTGTGTGCGTCTGTGTGTATGTGTGAGTACAGGTGTGTAATGTCTGTTTATCTATCTATCTATCTATCTATCTATCTATTCCTCTTCTTTCTGTTGTCCTCTCTATCTTTCACCCTTTCTCTATAGCTGTCTATCTCTCGCCCTTTCTCTCTCTATCTTTCTATTGCATTCTCTATCTCTCCCTTTCATACTATCGCTCTCATTCTCTGTCTGTCTTTTTCTTCCTCTATCTTTCTATCTCTCTCTCTCCCTCTCTCTCTCCTCCTGTCTCCTCAAGTTCTTCTCTCTGTCAGTTCTGGACTGGGTCCCAGACCTCCTGTGTGTGTGTTACAAACCTCTCGCAGTGACATATTGACACCCTGGTCAGGCTTTCACCGTGCAATCAGCCTTCCCTGCACACACACACACACACACACACACACACTCACACACATGCACACACACACATGCATACACACACGCACTCACACACACACACTCACACACATGCACACACACACACACACATGCATACACACTCACACACACACTCACACACACACACACACACATGCATACACACACACATACACACACACATACGTACATACACATACATACATGCATGCACACACACACTCACATGCACACACACACACACACACATACACACACACATGCACACACACTCACATGCATACACACACGCACTCACACACACACTTACACACATGCACACACACACATGCATACACACTCACACACACACTCACACACATGCACACACACACGCATACACACTCACACACACACTCACACACACACACACTCACACACATTCACACACACACACACACATGCATACACACACACATACACACACACATACGTACATACACATACATACATGCATGCACACACACACTCACATGCACACACACACACACACACATACACACACACATGTACCAATGCACTTACACACATATGCACACAAGTTTGCACTGACACACACACACACTCACACACATATGCACAGGCATGCATGCATACACATGTAACTTCACATTTTGTAGCTGCCCCATTTTTAATTGGATGAAGGTATTTAGTTGTCCTATTTACTTAACCAGAGGTTTGTGATTCAGAACCAAAGGATTTTTATAACGTGGGTTTCGTGTTGCATCGTCCCGGGAGCAGTGTGTGGGGGCGTACAGTAAACCTCCAGGGGGGGGGGGGGGTAAACAGTCTCACACAGGTGTCATCAACGACTAATGTCCCATCGCTGCAGTAATTTCCCCCCAGAGACAGGAATTGTGGGTAACGCAGTTCAGCAAATTACCGACGACAGCAGGCTGTCACAAATACCACGGCGTGTTAATGATCTGCCTTTTGCATTCCGTCGAATGTTTCGACGGGCTTCTGCGTGGAGCTTCTGAACGCGCTCGTGTGGGTGGCCACTCCAGTGGTGTCCTACAGGGAACGGAATTATGGGTAACGTAGTCCGGCAAGTCACCGATGACGGCAGGCTGTGTCGCCACAAATGGGCTGCAGTGTGTTGGGTTTTCTGCGCTCTGTCTAATGCTTTGGTGAGTATCCACGTGGGGGTTCCTGAACTGCATTAATGTGGGCGGCTGCAGCAGCTGTCCTCTGAGTTAGGAATTTGTGGGTAATGTAGTTTATTAAAAGGGGAGAAAGTGGCACACTCCGGTATTCTCCTTTGGTGTGTTTAACGCAGCGAAGGAGGATACCTGAGTGTGTGACTTTCTCGCTTTTTAATGTTTCGCTAGTCCTCTCTGAAACCTTCAGGGTGCGCTCCCGTCCGAGTAAATGGGCAGTGTAGTTCAGAAAAATTACAAATGTGTTGCCGTGCTATGATCTGTCTTCCGTCGAATGTTTTCACACGTGTCTTGTGCTAAGCTTCTGAACGTGGTCGTGTGAGGGGGGGGGGGGGGGGGGGCGCACAAGGGAGAATCCCCCCCCTCCCCCCCTTCCCCTGGGGGGGGGGGGCCTCTCAGTACGGATGATCAGCTGTGGGTTACAGTGCGCCCCCCCCCCCCCACTCAGAGACACTCCTTCGGGGGAGGGGGGGAGGGGGGAGGGGAGTCGGCGTTAAAGTTTGGGTCCCAGGAGCGTCTCACTCCGGTTATGGAAAGGCCAGGCCTGCTGCCTTCCCCGAAATCCGACACCGGAAAGGAAACATCGGGATGGGAGTACGGCAGGAGCAGATGGGATTTGTTGCGATAGGGGAGGAGGAGGAGGAGGAGAGGGGAGGAGAGGGGAGATGTTTTCGGCCGGCCGGGTCGTCTGAGGACTCTGTCCTCTCACGCGGTTTCGGGGGGGTAGAGGTCAGGGATGGCAGGGGTGGGATGGAGCCGTGATGGGTCCCCGTCTTTAACCGAAACGCCCAGAGGAGTCTTTATATCCACATCCACAGTTTACCCGGCCCTCATAAACTTGTGTTTTTGTTGCCTCTCGCTCTCTCTGTCATTTGTGGTTGAAACTGTTCTTCTTGTTGTTGTTGCATAGTGGGTTTAGATTTTGCGGGGCAGCCTGTAGTCTAGTGGTTATGGTGCTCGACTGGGACTCTGGCATAGGCTCAGGCAGTAAGAGCAGTTGTCTGGCAGTCGGAGGGTTGCGATCCCCCGCCCGGGCTGTGTCGAGGTGTCCCTGAGCAAGACACCTAAATGCTCCTGGTGGTGCCTTGCATGGCAGCCAATCACCATTGGTGTGTGAGTGTGTGTGTGAATGGGTGAATGCATCAATTGTATAGCGCTTTGGATAAAGTAAATGCCGGCCATTTACTCTGGGAAGGTTGGTGGTTCAAAAGTTCAAATGTCTGGACTGCTCCAGGGGGGATTGGCTCCTCTTTAGTCTAATCAGCTGTAAGTCGCTTTGGATAAAAGCGTCAGCTAAATAACTGTAATTTTGTGGCTGTTCTTTTTGTTCTTTGTTGTTTCTACCGCTGTTCATGGTTTCATTGTTTATTGTAAATGACTGATTGGTCGATGTATTCATTGATTTAACTGACTGGTTGATGAATTGATTGATTGGTTGACGTTGTTGCAGTCAGTGTTGCTGTTTCCTGTTGTTTTTTATTGTTTTCGCTGGTTTGGTAAATGAATAAATCCGGCATTTAGCAGACCCTCTTACCCCAGAGCTACTTATACAGATCACTATTTGGGTAAGTTTATAGATATTTATATATATATGTATTTTTTCATACAATCCGTTTATACGGCTGGATATTTCACAGAAGCGCTCGCTCGAGGGCTCGAGAGCAGCACTCCTGCTGGGCCTTTTCATTACAAACACAGCTCCTCTGACCCAATAGCAAACCGCTTACTTTGTTCATTTATTCATTTGTTCCTGATTAATTTATAGTTTTTTTTTTTTGTTGTTGCTACTGAAGTTTCATTGAAGATTCTGTTGCCAGTGTTGTTCTAACCGCTGTTGTTCTTGTTGCTGTCGATGCTTACAATGCTGGTGTTGTTGTTATTGTTGTTGTTTCTGTTACTATTTTATCTTCAGGACAAACTCTAGAAAGCTTCAGGTTTACAGCCTGGCTTTAACGGCCCTGCTACGGCACTGAACTCCAGCCGAACCGGAATGGCTGGCCACCAATCAGCCATCCCATTTCTCCCAGAGATCAGGGCCCAAGCGGAGTAAAATGAGCAGACATAAACCCTGACTGAGGTCGTCCTTGCTGCCTGCTGGCCCATGGATACTGGATTGCATGCTCTTATATGCCGCCACTGCAATAAAGCGTTATTGAATTGAACTGAATTGAACTGAATTGAATTGAGCGGAGAGAGAGAGATGTTTCCTCGTTCCTGACGGGACACAGTGCTGTTGCTTTCTTTTGAGCGACGCTCCTAGTTGTGTTTCGTCTCCTCCTCTGTGAGGAGAACGGGACATCCAGGAATGGGCGACGCCACGCTCTTGGGCTTTCTTTTTCACATCCTTTGGTTTTCTGTTTTTTTTTTACTGATCTTATTCAGCTCTCTGCTGTAAAGTCCAGCTATTCCAGCTTGACCAGCTTTAGAAGTGATCTGGTCAAGCTGGACATAAGATGGACTAGCTGGGTATGAGCTGGTCAACCAGCATGGCCAAGTTTGTCATAAAGTTGGTCTCGCTGGGTATGAGCTGGTCAACCAGCTAGTGCTGCAGGCTTGTCTGAGCTGGTAGCTGCTCAATCGGCTACCAGCTGTTTAAAAACATAGCTTGAGCTGGTCTAACCATGTCAAGCTGGGAGCTGGTCTGAACTGGTCAATCAGCTGAACCATGTCGAGCCGGGAGCTGGTCTGAACTAGTCGACCAGCTACCAGCTGTTTCAAAACCTAGCTTGAGCAGTTTTCCCCGCATGGCCCACTTCTTCACGGCCTTCGGTCTCTGGTTTTCGCCGATCTTATTCGGCTGTTCTTGGTCTTCCGCAGTTTCATTAGCCTCCTGGGCCCTGGATGTTGACACTGGATGTTGAGTTTGTTAGTCACGTCTAAACCCTTGATTTGTTGTTTTCTTTTTTCCTCCTCCGGAGCGCAAGCGGTGGCTCGAGACAGGATCAGACGGCGAGACGCTCGCAAGCGGGGAAAGCCAGCTGTCAATCATCTTGAAAGCGAGCTGTTTGTCAAGCGTCGGGAGCTCGGCGCGTCTGCTCTGGTCTCAACCGCCGTTTTTTAAGCGCGCGGCTCTCTCGTATTAAAGGGGAACTCCGCCGTTAAAAAACACAACAACACTTTGCTGGTTTAACAGATGAAGGCGTAACGGATTAATTCTCTCTGCGTGGCCGGGCCAAAGCAATCTCTGCGCAGATACATCGACAGCAAAACCCTGTTGTAAAATCTGTGCTGTGACCCAGCTTGAGATATGTTTCAAAACATAGCCTGAGCTGGTCAAACCATGCTGAGTAAGGAGCTTCAGAAGGTTCAAAACCTAGTTTGAGCTGGGGCTTTTGATGCGTTATGATGGCATGCGTTATGATGACTTGCACCTCTACCCTTCCTCGTTTTTTTAAGAACTGAAGTTCCCTCGAATTTGCGGACAGCCTTGGAGATGGACAGCTTCTTGCCTCCAACTTCTAGTTGAACTGATCTGGAGAAGATATGAACGACATCACTGTCTGACGTGGTCGGACAACGCGGTGCGTGAATTGTGTTGTGCGAGTGGGGGAGGGCACGTGCTAATGCACACACTAATTACCATAAAGCACAAGTATGGTCGATCGTAATGTAATTGTAAACAATGTATTCTATGAACTCAAATGTAAACGTGAAACAACAACAACGGTCTCGCTCTGAGCTTTCCCTGCTTCAGTGGCATAGGCCTTGGACCTAGTAGGTTGTTGGATTTTTGGGAATTTCCTATTTTGTGCTATGGAAATGCACCATATATCGTCCAGCGTGCTGGATTTAAAATTTTATTTCAAATGTCTGACGTAAGGGAAGTGTTTTATTGTTTTCAGAGTGTTTGAGCCCAACTAACTTTTAACAGGCGTTACTGAGAAAGATCTGGTTTGGTCCATGTATGTAAAGGATATGTTAAACAGAAACAAAATGGAAAATTAGACTCTTTAATTTCCTACTACCTGTTTTTCTCTACGACAGCTTTAGGATTATTTGCATGTGTGTCCTCCAACCACTATACATGCCGTATCAGAACATTTAATGCAAAGCCCTACGTTGCATTTCAATTCTGAATTTATCAGAAAAGAATTGCTTTTATTCTGCAAATATATATTCATCATCATAACAAATCAGAAGTGAATGTTGTGGAAAGTAAGCGTACGTGCATACATGGCCCATTTCTGGCATTTTCGGGTGTGAATCGGCCTGGCAGGCAGAAACTCATCCACAGGTGCAGCACCGTGCTGGCGGGCCGCTGATTAATAATCCAGTCTGCTCTGAGTGACTTTGGATTCCAAGGACACGGCTGCTCTTAAGCACATACATTAAAAACACTGGAGATGAAGAAATGAAACCCTCGCTGCCAGCTCGAGAGCAGGACGGAACGCCGTGGAATGGCGATGGCGTTCCCATCGGAAAGGGGAAGGGGGAGGAGGGGGGGGGGAAGGCTGGGGGGAGGGAAGGCTGGGGGGTCGGTGGGCAGAAGGAGTTTCTCCCATGCGGAAAATGACTGCAGCCGAAGGGGTTATCCAACTGTCCAGACGGTTTAGATTTAACTATGAATTAATAATCACCAAAACCCACAGTGAGAGAGAGAGGGAGCGGGGGCGCGATGGAGGAGAGAAAAAGAGGGAAGAAGAAGAAGAAGAAGTCAAGTCACATTTATTTATAAAGCTCATTTAAAATGACTGCCGTCAACCAAAGTGCCGTGCAATTTCTGATTACTATATATGTAAAAAAAAAAATTAAAGTGAAAAACGAAATCCACAGTACTGCAATAATAATACATAAAGATACAGCAAAATACAACAACAAAGACGGTTCTCATGTGGAAAAGCAGTGAGATTTGAGCTGGGATTTGAAAGTGCATATGGAGGGTGCAGACCTGATAGAGAGAGCCAGCTTGTTTCACAGTGGAAACTGCAATGTAATGAAATGGAGGGGGGAACCTTTCCAGTGGAGGTATGTTTGTTTTGATGTTTTTTCAGGGAGGGGGGTGGGGTGGGGTATAAATCCCTGCGGAGAATGTGCTGAGCGTGTCGATTCGTTGCGGTGAGCGATGCAGGGCGTGTCTCTCGCTGACCATCGGGTGGCGTGCGTGAAAACATGCCTTCTTCGGGAAGGGCTCGCCGTGGGATGCTGGGTGTGTTGTTATGATGGTCGAGGCTGAGGGGGAGGTCGGTGTGAATGGAGATGCCGTTTGTGTAACACGGTCTGAGACGGTGCTGTCATTACTGTCATTTAGCTGATAGCGATCTACTTCTGTCCAAAGTGATCTACTGTTGTTAGATAGTTGGGCAAAAACTGGGGCCAGTCCCCCCTGGAACAATGTGGGGTTCAGGGCCTTGCTCAAGAGCCCACAGATGTACAGATCTGATCACTGTTACACTTGGGTTTTGAACCACCAACCTTCTGGGTCCCAGTCAAGCACCTTAGGCGCAAGGCTCCAGGCTGCCCTGATAGGCTGTCAGCTGCCCCACTAAATCTAAGCCCACTATGCGAAAACACGAACAGCGTGAACAACAATCGTTGTAAAAAATAGACAAGCGCAGTGATAGAGAGAGAGGCAGCAACAATACACTTTTATGAGGGCAGAATAAATGCTCTAGCCACCTATCATCTGCTACTTCACCAGGGTACAGCAACTACACACACACACACACACACACACACACACACACAGTACACATACACACACACACACACACACACACACACAGTACACATACACACACACACACACACACACACACACTTACATAAACAGTATGTGCACACACACACACATATACAGTACATGCACACACGCGCACACACACACACACACACACACATACAGTACATGCACACACACACACACATACAGTACATGCCCACACACACATACAGTACATGCACGCACACACACACACACACATACAGTACATGCACACACACACACACACACACACACACATACAGTACATGCACACACGCACACACACACACACACAGATACAGTACATGCCCACACACACATACAGTACATGCACGCACACACACACACATACAGTACATGCACACACACACACACACCCACACACATACAGTACATGCACACACACACACACACCTTGCGGTCTCTCCCACAGAAGTTGTTTAAGTAATGACCCCTCCGTAGTCCAAGGCTGAACCGCTGCATTGTGGGAAAGCGCCAAGGCCATCATGTTCCTCTGATCCAAGACATGAAGCGAAGCTGTCTCTCTCTCTTTCCCTCCCTTCCTCTACCCTCTCTCTTTCTGCCTTTTTCCTCTCTCTTTATCTCCTTTCATTCTCCATACCTTCCTCTCTTGCCGGAGCGTTGTGACAGTGGGAAAGCGGAACACTCAGGGAAAATCGGGAATCTTGTTCACACACACACACACAAGGGTCCTTTTGTTTCAGTGGCTCAGGGGATAAAAATAAACCCAGAGACACGGGCAGGAAGCGAAGAGAGCTCAGACCTTGCCAAAGAGCGGAAAAAGAACAGAATCACATCCCACTGTGGAGTGGAAAAGAGCAGAATCAGATCCCACCGTGGGGAGGAAAAGAGCGGAAATCAGATCCTGCCATGGAGTACAAAAGAGCAGAATCAGATCCTGCTGTGGAGCAGAAAAGAGTGGAATGCTTTCCCACCGTGGAACAGAAAAGAGCGGAAATCAGATTCCGCTATAGAGTAGAAAAGAGCAGAATCATCCTGCTGGAGAGCGGAAAAGAGTGGGATGAGATCCCGCCGTGGAGCCGAAAAAGAGTGGAATCAGGCCCCACCGTGGAGAGGAAAAGAGCAATGTCGATTCGAACAGCTCGTTAAACCAGTGCAGGCCGAGCCGATAGAGAGAGAGGGGACACTGCAGATCAGACCCAGATTGGAGAGGCAGGCCTGGGGTTTGAGTTTGAGTGGAGATTCCCCCAGAGCAGAAGCTGAACGGATCCTAATGAGGACTAAACGGGCAGATGGATATCGCAGCCCGTTCTTTCCCCATCGGCGGTAAAATCAAAGTAACTGCGGCAGGAGAGATCGTTATAGAAGCGCACGGTGGCTGAGCGAAGGGAGGAGTGTTTTGTTCTCTCTCACTTTCTCTCTTTCTCTTTACGTTCCTTCGTCTCTGCGGACAGAAACGGCTCTGCCCTCTTCGTAGTGTACGTAAGAGACAGCCGTTGGCCGTTTCCGTTCCCGTTTCAAACCGAATAGAGAATTCAGCTCCGGAAACCAAACATTTTTCGGTCCATTAACTTTTTCAGTTCAGTTCCTTTTCTGCGCACTTCCTGTATTGATCCGACGTGAAACGGAACCGAGTCCATTTCCGCTCCGGAGACTGGCCGCCGCTCCCTCCCGTCCACCCCTTCTGTACCTCTCCCCCTTATTACCCATAATCCCCGGGGCTTGTTTTACCCACAGTGCTTTGTGCGGCCCATGGTGCAGCGTCGCACGAGGATGAACTCCGGCTGAGTGACAGCGCCGGGCGTCTGTGGCCTGTTCTGGGATCAGTCTGGGACACCCCTGTACTGTATCGCGCTGTTTTGGGAACCGTCGCCGTCACTGTTCTGGGATCAGCCAGGAACACCTCGCCACTGTAATGTGCTGTTTTGGGAAGCGTTGTTGTCACTGTTCTGGGATCAGCCAGGAACACCCCTCTACTGTAACGTGCTGTTTTGGGAAGCGTTGTTGTCACTGTTCTGGGATCAGCCAGGAACACCCCTCTACTGTAACGTGCTGTTTTGGGAAGCGTTGTTGTCGCTGTTCTGGGATCAGCCAGGAACACCCCTGTACTGTAACGTGCTGTTTTGGGAAGCGTTGTTGTCGCTGTTCTGGGATCAGCCTGGAACACCCCTCTAGTGTAACGTGCTGTTTTGGGAAGCGTTGTTGTCGCTGTTCTGGGATCAGCCAGGAACACCTCGCCACTGTAATGTGCTGTTTTGGGAAGCGTTGTTGTCACTGTTCTGGGATCAGCCTGGAACCCCCCTGTACTGTAACGTGCTGTTTTGGGAAGCGTTGTTGTCGCTGTTCTGGGATCAGCCTGGAACACCCCTCTACTGTAACGTGCTGTTTTGGGAAGCGTTGTTGTCGCTGTTCTGGGATCAGCCTGGAACACCCCTCTACTGTAACGTGCTGTTTTGGGAAGCGTTGTTGTCACTGTTCTGGCATCAGCCTGGAACACCCCTGTACTGTAACGTGCTGTTTTGGGAAGCGTTGTTGTCGCTGTTCTGGGATCAGCCAGGAACACCCCTCTACTGTAACGTGCTGTTTTGGGAAGCGTTGTTGTCGCTGTTCTGGGATCAGCCAGGAACACCCCTCTACGGTAACGTGCTGTTTTGGGAAGCGTTGTTGTCGCTGTTCTGGGATCAGCCTGGAACACCCGTCTACTGTAATGTGCTGTTTTGGGAAGCGTTGTTGTCACTGTTCTGGGATCAGCCAGGAACACCCCTCTACTGTAACGTGCTGTTTTGGGAAGTGTTGTTGTCACTGTTCTGGGATCAGCCAGGAACACCCCTGTACTGTAATGTGCTGTTTTGGGAAGCGTTGTTGTCGCTGTTCTGGAATCAGCCAGGAACACCCCTGTACTGTAATGTGCTGTTTTGGGAAGCGTTGTTGTCACTGTTCTGGGATCAGCCAGGAACACCCCTCTACTGTAACGTGCTGTTTTGGGAAGCATTGTTGTCACTGTTCTGGGATCAGCCTGGAACACCCCTCTACTGTAACGTGCTGTTTTGGGAAGCGTTGTTGTCACTGTTCTGGGATCAGCCAGGAACACCCCTCTACTGTAACGTGCTGTTTTGGGAAGCATTGTTGTCACTGTTCTGGGATCAGCCTGGAACACCCCTCTACTGTAACGTGCTGTTTTGGGAAGCGTTGTTGTCACTGTTCTGGGATCAGCCAGGAACACCCCTCTCCTGTAATGTACTGTTTTGGGAAGCGTTGTTGTCACTGTTCTGGGATCAGCCAGGGACACCCCTCTACTGTAACGTGCTGTTTTGGGCAGCGTTGTTGTCACTGTTCTGGGATCAGCCTGGAACACCCCTGTACTGTAACGTGCTGTTTTGGGAAGCGTTGTTGTCGCTGTTCTGGGATCAGCCAGGAACACCCCTCTACGGTAACGTGCTGTTTTGGGAAGCGTTGTTGTCACTGTTCTGGAATCAGCCAGGAACACCCCTCTACGGTAGCATGCTGTTTTGGGAAGCGTTGTTGTCACTGTTCTGGAATCAGCCAGGAACACCCCTCTACTGTAACGTGCTGTTTTGGGAAGCGTTGTTGTCACTGTTCTGGAATCAGCCTGGAACACCCCTCTACTGTAACGTGCTGTTTTGGGAAGCGTTGTTGTCACTGTTCTGGCATCAGCCTGGAACACCCCTGTACTGTAACGTGCTGTTTTGGGAAGCGTTGTTGTCGCTGTTCTGGGATCAGCCAGGAACACCCCTCTACTGTAACGTGCTGTTTTGGGAAGCGTTGTTGTCGCTGTTCTGGGATCAGCCTGGAACACCCCTCTACGGTAACGTGCTGTTTTGGGAAGCGTTGTTGTCGCTGTTCTGGGATCAGCCTGGAACACCCGTCTACTGTAATGTGCTGTTTTGGGAAGCGTTGTTGTCACTGTTCTGGGATCAGCCAGGAACACCCCTCTACTGTAACGTGCTGTTTTGGGAAGTGTTGTTGTCACTGTTCTGGGATCAGCCAGGAACACCCCTGTACTGTAATGTGCTGTTTTGGGAAGCGTTGTTGTCGCTGTTCTGGAATCAGCCAGGAACACCCCTGTACTGTAATGTGCTGTTTTGGGAAGCGTTGTTGTCACTGTTCTGGGATCAGCCAGGAACACCCCTCTCCTGTAATGTGCTGTTTTGGGAAGCGTTGTTGTCACTGTTCTGGGATCAGCCAGGAACACCCCTGTACTGTAACGTGCTGTTTTGGGAAGCGTTGTTGTCACTGTTCTGGGATCAGCCAGGAACACCCCTCTACTGTAACGTGCTGTTTTGGGAAGCATTGTTGTCACTGTTCTGGGATCAGCCTGGAACACCCCTCTACTGTAACGTGCTGTTTTGGGAAGCGTTGTTGTCACTGTTCTGGGATCAGCCAGGAACACCCCTCTCCTGTAATGTGCTGTTTTGGGAAGCGTTGTTGTCACTGTTCTGGGATCAGCCAGGAACACCCCTCTACTGTAACGTGCTGTTTTGGGCAGCGTTGTTGTCACTGTTCTGGGATCAGCCTGGAACACCCCTGTACTGTAACGTGCTGTTTTGGGAAGCGTTGTTGTCGCTGTTCTGGGATCAGCCAGGAACACCCCTCTACGGTAACGTGCTGTTTTGGGAAGCGTTGTTGTCACTGTTCTGGAATCAGCCAGGAACACCCCTCTACGGTAGCATGCTGTTTTGGGAAGCGTTGTTGTCACTGTTCTGGAATCAGCCAGGAACACCCCTCTACTGTAACGTGCTGTTTTGGGAAGCGTTGTTGTCACTGTTCTGGGATCAGCCAGGAACACCCCTCTACTGTAACGTGCTGTTTTGGGAAGCGTTGTTGTCACTGTTCTGGAATCAGCCAGGAACACCCCTCTACGGTAGCATGCTGTTTTGGGAAGCGTTGTTGTCACTGTTCTGGAATCAGCCAGGAACACCCCTCTACTGTAACGTGCTGTTTTGGGAAGCGTTGTTGTCACTGTTCTGGGATCAGCCAGGAACACCCCTGTACTGTAACGTGCTGTTTTGGGAAGCGTTGTTGAACACAGGGCCCTCGTGTTCAAGGTGACGGCGTGAGATATGATCGTAATTAACGGCGCGGATGGATTATACCGCGGCCGGGCAGGCAGTCGTGCCGGGGGAGGGAATCCCGCTGCTACGCTCCTGAAAACAAAAAAGTATCTTAGTCTCTTATTTACACTTAACATCTTATTTGTAGTCCTTTTTTTTTTTTTTGTTAAATATGAAAAAAAAAAAAAATTTCCACTGAGGTGACTCATTTCAGGATTTGGGGCAGCCTGTCGCCTCGAGGCTGAGATGCGTGACACGGGACCGGGCGCTTCCGCGATAAGATCCGCACAGCTGTCGGGCCCTTGAGCGGGGCCCCTTAACCTCCACATCGCTCGTCCCCCCGCTGAGTCCAATCGAGCCGGCGAAATAACTTCAATGTAACCGTCCCGTACGTAATGAGGTCAGACAGTTTGATTCATGTCAGCGTTCGCCAGCGGGGTAAGAACGTTTCCCTTGTCGAGCGAGCCGTGTCTTTTTGGCCCTCTAGTCGTCTGGACTACTGGTGCCCACAGGGTTTTGGACTCGTCGCATATCCACAGTTCATAAAAAGAAGAGAAATCGGACCAAAACGCCACACAGTGTTAGCGTTCGGAGCCTTCAGGGGACTCTTCTGAAGCCGTTTGTTCAGTTTGCGTCGTTGGCCAAATGACAACACGCTACATTTCATATTGCCAAGGTAAACAATGTAATAAAAACATAAATTTAATGCTGAACGATACTTACACATCACAGGCTAGAAAGAGATTGACAGTAACCGTACGTTAACACAAGAACTTTTCTCTGATTTGGGGATTGAGAATAAAAATGGAGAAAACTATATTTAGAAATGCTAATAATAATTCAGATAATAATTGCAAATATACTCAGTATACTATATACACTAGTAATAATCATATTATCTCTTCTCTTTAGCTCAGGGCGATGAAACAAAGGCTCTGCATCCCCTGGTGGGTTATGACGCCTTTTAACACCATAAACTTTTTATTTTATTTTAATAGTTATTAAAGTTATCTTGTCTCGTATGTCTTATGGAGTGTGTTCTGGGATCAGTCTGGGAATGCCGGGGCGAGAGTTCTCCTGGCTCGTACGCGATCTGGGATCCGTGCGGTCTTCCCGACGTGCGGATGCCTTATCCGGAAAGTTCTCTGCGGTCTCGGACACGCTCAGGCAGCAGCGCCGCTCCCCGGCTTTGATGTTCCGGAGCGGCGGGCCGGAATTCTGGAAGCGGAATTCTGGAAGTCTTTTTTTGTTGCCAGGCACAGATGGAAGCTTCCGGGCCTGGCAACTAGTTCAGTGGGAATTTTTTTTTTCCTTTTCAAGGGCTGCATCAGAAAAGAGACCTAAAAGAACCTCTCCCTGTTCTCACACACACACACACACACACGCACACACACACACACACACGCACGCTCTCTCTCTGTCTCTCCCTCCCCCTCCCCCCCCCTCCTCCCCATGTGTGTGGAGTCAGCTGTCCCAGCAGTCAGTGGGGTGATGAGGCTGGTGTTTCTGGCAGGGGGTCAGCGCAGAGCTGAGGGAGACACAGAAGCGCTCCGCTGATTAATCTCCCATCTCCTACTGGCCCTTCTGCGGCTCCAACCAGCGCGGCCCCACTATCCCTCTCTCCCTCCTTCTCACTCTCCCTCTCTTTCTCTCTCCTCTCCCCTCTCTCACGCCGTTTCCCTCTCAAATTTCAGAGTGCTTCATATGGCAAATATGGGCACTTACTTGCCAAAGCAATCGGTTAAATAATACCACTATGTACATGTGCAATGTGGATTGTAGATTATGGGATGTAAATGTAAAAAATACTACTTACTTCCAGCTATAGTAGTGGAAAATGGATGAAGACAAATGACAGTACGTGATGTCAGGTGTGTGTGTGTGTGTGTGTGTGTGTGTGTCTATTTTTTACATGCATGGTTGTGTGTGCATGACAGGGTAACTCGTATATCCGTCAGTGTGTGTGCTGCTAGGATACAGCAATCTCTGTTTTCCCCTCAAGGGGGAATTTATCCGTATCAGGTGTGCCGTGAAACTGGTGACATTCTTGGCTAATTTTGGGGTCGAATTTATTGCAGATTTGGTGACAAATCTTTACCGCCTCAAAGTGCCTCTCAGTTTTTAATCAGTAAATGCGGTCAGGTAGATTACGGTTACTGCTACAGTTTCCTGTCTTTTTAGGGCCAGACAACATCTCACTTTCCTTTGTGATTTTGTTTCGCAATAAGATATCATTTTGTTTCAGTTGTGAAACCACTCTCTATCCCTCTCGATCTTTCCTCTCTCTCTCTCTCTCTCTCTCTCTCTCCTCTTGGTCCCTGTGCCACCAGCAGACAGAGCAGACAGAGATCGAATAATTAAAATGGTCGAGAAAGAGAGAGAAAAGGAAAGAGGGGGAGAGAGAGAGAGCGAGAGAAGGATAAATCACCCTGTCTTTCGGCTGATCTCCTGGCAACAGAACTATCACCGACCGCTGCTTTATTAAAAAGGGTATCGCTAAAGCAGAGAAGGGCAGACTTCCCGACTATCTCTCTTTCTCTCTTTCTGTCTCTCTCTCTCCCTCTCTCTCTCTCTCTCAATTCAGTTCACCTTGCTTTATTGACAAAACACATTTGTACCAGAGCATAAAATAAGAGGAAAAGAAACATCTCGATAGGCCCACAGTGCCCACAGTGCCTGCCGGTTTTTAATGTTATTCCTGCGATTCATTAAATGGGCAGCATATATTCTAGTGGCTTAGGCAGATGCCTGGGACCCGGAAGGTTGGTGGTTCAAGCCCCGGTGTCGCCACGTTAAGGTCCAAACAGCTGTTGGGTCCTTGAGCGAGACTCTTAACCCAACATTGCTCCAGGGGAGGATTGTCCCCTGCTTAGTCTCATCAACTCATTATTATTATTATTATTATTATGTTTTTGGTTGGCCACGGAGGCTGCAGGCTTAGTTTCCAAGGCTGCTGATTGAAAGGAAATAAGAAATGGTGGTGGATCTTCCAGGACTGGAGTTGTTGATCCTCCAGGACTGGAGTTGAGACCCCGGTTGTGGATCCTCCAGGACTGGAGTTGAGACCCCGGTTGTGGATCCTCCAGGACTGGAGTTGAGACCCCGGTTGTTGATCCTCCAGAACTGGAGTTGAGACGCCGGTTGTTGATCCTCCAGGACTGGAGTTGAGACCCCGGTTGTTGATCCTCCAGGACTGGAGTTGAGACCCCGGTTGTTGATCCTCCAGGACTGGAGTTGAGACCCCGGTTGTGGATCCTCCAGGACTGGAGTTGAGACCCCGGTTGTGGATCCTCCAGGACTGGAGTTGAGACCCCGGTTGTGGATCCTCCAGGACTGGAGTTGAGACCCCGGTTGTGGATCCTCCAGGACTGGAGTTGAGACCCCGGTTGTGGCTCCTCCAGGACTGGAGTTGAGACCCCGGTTGTGGATCCTCCAGGACTGGAGTTGAGACCCCGGTTGTGGATCCTCCAGGACTGGAGTTGAGACCCCGGTTGTGGATCCTCCAGGACTGGAGTTGAGACCCCGGTTGTGGATCCTCCAGGACTGGAGTTGAGACCCCGGTTGTGGATCCTCCAGGACTGGAGTTGAGACCCCGGTTGTTGATCCTCCAGGACTGGAGTTGAGACCCCGGTTGTGGATCCTCCAGGACTGGAGTTGAGACCCCGGTTGTTGATCCTCCAGGACTGGAGTTGAGACCCCGGTTGTGGATCCTCCAGGACTGGAGTTGAGACCCCGGTTGTGGATCCTCCAGGACTGGAGTTGAGACCCCGGTTGTGGATCCTCCAGGACTGGAGTTGAGACCCCGGTTGTGGATCCTCCAGGACTGGAGTTGAGACCCCGGTTGTTGATCCTCCAGGACTGGAGTTGAGACCCCGGTTGTGGATCCTCCAGGACTGGAGTTGAGACCCCGGTTGTTGATCCTCCAGGACTGGAGTTGAGACCCCGGTTGTGGATCCTCCAGGACTGGAGTTGAGACCCCGGTTGTGGATCCTCCAGGACTGGAGTTGAGACCCCGGTTGTTGATCCTCCAGGACTGGAGTTGAGACCCCGGTTGTGGATCCTCCAGGCCTGGAGTTGAGACCCCGGTTGTGGATCCTCCAGGACTGGAGTTGAGACCCCGGTTGTTGATCCTCCAGGACTGGAGTTGAGACCCCGGTTGTGGATCCTCCAGGACTGGAGTTGAGACCCCGGTTGTTGATCCTCCAGGACTGGAGTTGAGACCCCGGTTGTTGATGACCTCCGGTCTGTCAGCAGCTCCTGCGCTCCTGCGCTCCTCCTGCGCTCCTCCTGGGCTCCTCCTGGGGCCTGCGCTCCTCCTGGGGCGTGCGCTCGATCACAGCCCCCCCCCGCCCGACAGTCCCGGTCCCAGCCGGGTCTCCTCCGCTTCGCGTCTTCGCTTTTCTCGTGCTCCCAGGGTTGCCATGGGGACGGGGAGGCGGAGAGTCCGGAGGCCAGACCTGGGTACGTTTTACGCAGCTGTTTTGGATTCAAGTACTTTTTTTCTGCGCTCAATTTGTTCTGGCCTGGCGCAATTGAGCCAACCACGAGGGCCGGAAGTTCAGGTTTTGAGAGTATTTCATAGGTTCCAGAACGCCAGAGAAGATCAGTGATGTATAGAAAATGACTTAAATCCGAAACAATTACGTATTTGACCCAGGTCTGGTGCAGACATCGTGGCCAACCCGATGGATACCGCCAACACCACCTAATGCCTTCTTCAGACATGGCACTTTAAAGCCACTTCCCACAGTGTGTCATTTAAAACAAATTACCCACTGACTGAAATAACTGCACAATATGTTTATGTCATCATCTGACAGGATGAAAATAGCTGTTTTCCCCCTCTCTGTAACTTTTCATGGTTAGGTAATCCCGATTTAAACCGCTACACAAAAACCACAGTTCCCACAGGAACTCCTGAGGTGCGCCACCTACTGGTGGGAGGTCCCTGGTGTCGAGATTCCTCCGTGCCCAAAATTGCAGACCTGAGCGATTCTGTGTTTGGGCCAAATCA
This sequence comes from Conger conger, assembly GCF_963514075.1. NCBI lineage: Eukaryota > Metazoa > Chordata > Actinopteri > Anguilliformes > Congridae > Conger > Conger conger. Next base: position 4,462,237 of record NC_083762.1, on the reverse strand, counting down.
TTGGGCAACGCCCCTCTACGCCCAGCAGGAAGAGACTTGCCTCCCCACGCGCTGAATATAATCTAGAGAGGAGCGAAATACAATCACAAACACTCCCTCCGTGGCCAGCGGACTCTGTGTGCCAGCGCTGTGGTGGGAGAGGAGAGGTGGGCTGGGAGTGGTCAGGCCTGTTCTGGGATCAGTCTGGGACACCTCTGTACTGTACTGTGCTGTTTTGGGAAGCATTGTTGTCACTGTTCTGGGATCAGCCAGGGACACCCCTGTACTGTAACGTGCTGTTTTGGGTTGCGTTGTTATCTCTGTTCTGGGATCAGTCAGGGACACCTCTGTACTGTAACATGCTGTTTTGGTAAGCGTCGCCGTCACTGTTCTGGGATCAGTCAGGGACACCTCTGTACTGTAATGTGCTGTTTTGGGAAGCGTCGCCGTCACTGTTCTGGGATCAGTCAGGGACACCTCTGTACTGTAACGTGCTGTTTTGGGAAGCGTCGCCGTCATTGTGCTGGGATCAGCCGGGGACACTGCTTTTGTTCCATCCGTTTCTCCACGCCAGCGGGGGTTTGGACAGGCTGTCCCCGACGCTGCGGCTGCGATGTTGTGTCATCCCCGCGCCGAAGAACAAGGCCTAATGAGACAGCCAATCAGAGTGGCTTCAGATGTGGTGATGTCGTTAGAGAGAACGGCCAGTCAGACAGACGGAGCTGTTCAGCAAAATGCCATCTCCGGCGAGCGCTCCCGGCTCCTCGGTTACTATATTTATTTCATCTTTAACTCTCGATCCTTTTACTGATTCCTTTTCTCATTCTTGTATGCGTTGTCATTTTATACTCTTACCTTAGCCTGTAGCCTAGTGGCTAAGGTACATGACTAGGGTCCAGAAGGTTGGTGGTTCAAAGCCCAGTGTAGCCACGATAAGATCCGCGCAGCCGTTGGGCCCTTGAGCAAGGCCCTTAACCCCGCATTGCTCCAGGGGCTGTTGGCCCCGGCTTCGCCTAATCAACTGTAAGTCACTTTGGAGGAAAGCATCAGCTAAATAAGTGTAATAATAATAACCGAAGGGCGGGGATGTTATGGTGAGTATGAGGACTGAGCCAAGCCCCCCCCCCCCCCCCGCCAACCCTCGACCCCCTGCCCCAAATTACCGCCAGTCACCCAGGCAACCGCTAAACTCCCCACAATCCACTGGGTTAACTGTCAGTCCGCTGCGGTGTTTCCGTGACACACGAGGCAGAAACAGGAACCTGGAGAAGAGAACGGAAACGTGAAATGATGTTTCTGGACAGACGTAGAATATCAGGCTAAGAGCTTTTCCTGCTCCCGGCGTCTCACACACGGGACGGCCGTTCCACTGAGGGGGGCTCCCGGGTTCCAGCGTCTTTCCAGATCACTGGACGCTCAGCGCCGTACAGACAGGAAGTCAGACCCCTCCTTCCTGTTTCTGCCCGCGAATGTGTGACTCCTTCTGCCAAACACGCCACTCAACGCACTGCAGAGACTCGTACTCGGAGTGCCGCGCTGAATACCTCAGTGTGGAGAAGTATGTGCGGGCTGAAAAAGTCAAACGCAAACGCCGTCTCTTTCTGGGGAAATCTGGCAGCGGTTTCTGGAAATATATAGTAAGGTTATATGAGTGATGTCATGAATGACACGTGTTACGCATATGGACCTACTATGTTTGCACATCTTGTTGTAATTTAGTGTAAAGTGCATGTTTGAGGTTATCTGTGTAATCCTAGACCAGAATCCCCACCCTAACATCGTACTGTATGTGATTGGGTGTATTTCTGTTGCCGCGGTATGAGTCGTTCATCGTACGCCCCTCTTGTAATTTATTTATATGTAGCAGATAATTAATTAACCGTGCTGCGAATTACGTGTAATCTGTTTAGTTTCAGTTTAGTTTCTCTGTTTTTAAATGACCGTTTTTCTGCTTGGTTCTCGGCGCTTCTGGCAGGCGAGATTACGGCTTGTTATGAATAGTTTAGACTCCGGCGGTCTGCACTGCGGACGTCGATAAATATATCGCTGGGGTCTTTTTTTTTTTTTGATTTGCTCAAAACGCCGGTGCGGAGGCCGGAGCTCCCGTCGGCCGCCGGGCGGCGGTGGACGGCGGGATCGATGGGAGGGGGAGTACGAGTCGGGCACGCTGGGGGACGCGGTTCGGGGTGCGAGGTCGCCGGCACACGGGCCCCCTCGTCTTTTGTGAGCGGCGGCGGGTCGATGGCGGCTTCCGGAAGTTTCCGCAGGGCGGAGCGGCCGAGCCGAGGCGACCGCATCGCAGGGGTACTGCGCTGTGGATGACGGGGGACGGGGGGGATGGGGGGATGGGGGGGGGTGCCTTTGTAATTGTAAGAGTCTGGATGCAAAGGCCCAGGTGGGAGGGCGGAGGAGCTGCTGCTGACAGTGTGTGTGTGTGTGTGTGTGTGTGTGTGAGTGTGTGTGTGTGTGTGTGTGTGTGAGTCTGTGTGTGTGTGTGTGTCTGTGTGTGTGTGTGTGTGTGTGTGTGTGAGTGTGTGTGTGTGTGTGTGTGTGTGAGTCTGTGTGTGTGTGTGTGTCTGTGTGTGTGTGTGTGTGTGTGTGTGTGAGTGTGTGAGTGTGTGTGTGTGTGTGTGTGTGTGAGTCTGTGTGTGTGTGTGTGTCTGTGTGTGTGTGTGTGTGTGTGTGTGTGTGAGTGTGTGTGTGTGTGTGTGTGAGTCTGTGTGTGTGTGTGTGTCTGTGTGTGTGTGTGTCTGTGCGTGTGTGTGGAGTGTGTGTGTGTGTGTGTCTGTGTGTGTGTGTATGTGTGTGGAGTGTGTGTGTGTGTGCCTGTGCGTGTGTGTGTCTGTGTGTGTATGTATGTGTGTGGAGTGTGTGTGTGTGTGTGTGTGTATGTGTGTGGAGTGTGTGTGTGTGTGTGTGTGTCTGTGTGTGTGTGTGTCGGTGTGTGTGTGTATGTATGTGTGTGGAGTGTGTGTGTGTGTCTGTGTGTGTGTGTGTGTCTGTGCGTGTGTGTGTGGAGTGTGTGTGTGTGTGTCTGTGTGTGTGTGTATGTGTGTGGAGTGTGTGTGTGTGTGTGTGTGTGTGTATGTGTGTGGAGTGTGTGTGTGTGTCTCTGTGGCTGTGGCCGGTGTTGTGCACATGGATTCAATTTACAGTTGTGTTTCAATCTGGGAGGGAGGGAGAGAGAGGATGAGAGAGAGGAGTGACCTGGAGGAACACAAAGACAGGGACAGAGAGAAGGAGGGATGGAGGGAGGGACAGCGAGTAGGAGGGAGGGAGGGAGAGAAAGAGGGAGGGAGGGCTATACTGATATGCACGTCCAGTCCAACCGTATACACACAAAACACAAATACGCATGCTGTGACACACACACACACACGCTTATGTGCACACACACACACACACACACACACTCGCACACACACACACTTCTGTGCAGGTAAGAGAGGAACACATTCCCTTCCTGTTCCCTCCACCCACTTGATCTCTTCAGTCTGCGCTCAATTTATAGCTGCAGGGCTTCAGCTCTCCCCAGGGAAATACCCAGCTTTCAGACTTTATCACCGCAGAGCTGGCTCACAACAGCCCTCTCCCACTGTAGCGCTCAGCCAGGCTGAACCAGGCTGAACCAGGCTGAACCAGGCTGACCCCGGCCGACTCATTATAGCCCTTTACTACTGTAGAGCTCAGCCAGGCTGAACCAGGCTGAACCAGGCTGAACCCGGCCGACTCATCATAGCCCTTTCCCGCTGTGGAGCTGAACCAGGCTGGCTCATTATAGTCCGTTCTCACTGTAGAGCTGAACCAGGCTGAACCAGGCTGAACCAGGCTGGCTCATTATAGCCCTTTCTCACTGTAGAGCTGAACCAGGCTGACTCATTATAGTCCGTTCTCACTGTAGAGCTGAACCAGGCTGAACCAGGCTGAACCAGGCTGGCTCATTATAGCCCTTTCTCACTGTAGAGCTGAACCATGCTGAACCAGGCTGAACCAGGCTGGCTCATTATAGCCCTTTCTCACTGTAGAGCTGAACCAGGCTGAACCAGGCTGGCTCATTATAGTCCGTTCTCACTGTAGAGCTGAACCAGGCTGAACCAGGCTGAACCAGACTGAACCAGGCTGAACCAGGCTGAACCAGGCTGAACCAGGCCGGCTCATTATAGCCCTTTCCAACTGTAGATCTGAACCACTTAAAGTGTTATGAATAGTTTAGTTTACACTTATGAACATTCACCTGAGCGTTGAAAAGGGAGACGCGTTGTTGTTGTTCGCGGAAGGAGGGTTTTTATGTTGTTTTTATGTTGTGACATCGTGCTGTCTGTCCGATCGCGAGGCGTCCGCTGTGTCCGCCGGCGTTTTAACGGCCGCACCTGCCGCTCGTAAAGCTCGTAAACATCGGCACGGGAGGACTGTGGGAAGACTTCTTCTTCTTCTTCTCCTCCTTCTCATCCTCCGCTCCCCGGCGTGGGGAGGTGCCCAGAGAGACAGGCACTCTGTAACGGAGCTAATTAAAGCTAAATTATTGATGGATCTGTGAATTATTCAGGGTTAATAATGAAACAGGGCCCAATGACAAACACTATGGTGGGGCGTTGGGGCTGGGGGGGCAGAGTGGTGGGGGGGTGGGGGCTCCGTCCCGCCCGAGGAGTGCCCCCCCACAGCCACCTCTGTGGCCCAAGCTGTCTGAGGCTGGCCTCTACATGAGGACCAAGGTCTATTTTGGGGAGGGGGGGAGGGGGGGGGATTAAGGAAGTGTGGGCCTTGCTATAGGTATGTGACTGGGACCCGGAAGGTTGCTGGCTCAAGCCCCGTTGTGGCTGCAGTAAGATCTGCACAGCTGTTGGGCCCTTGGCCCCGCATTTCTGATCACGCGCGGGTCGGTGCGGGGCCTGCGGATGTGTGAGGTGTTAGCAGTACCTTCACATCGATGTGTCCCTCTCTACGGCTTTGTGTTCCTCTCTCTCTCTCTCCCTCTCCTTCCTCTCTCTCCCTCTCCCTCTCTCTGCCCCACCTCCCTCTCTATCTCCCTCTCTCTCCTGTCTCTGCAGTGACAAACCACGCTATCTCCTCTCTTCCTCCTTTGGCCTCTGTATCTCTGTCTCTAACCGTCTCGATCTGTGTCTATCTGCATCTCTCTTTATCTCTCCATCTCTTCCTCTATCTCTGCTCTCCCCTCCCTCTCTCCCTCTGCCTCTCTTTCTCTTTCTGCCTCTCTGTCTCTCTCCATTTCTTCCCCCCTCCCCCCCTCACCCCTCTCTCCCTCTTTCTTTCTCTCTGTCTCCCTCCCTCCCCTCACTGTCTCTCTCTCTACCTCTCTCTCTCTCTGTCTCCCTCCCTTCCCTCTCTCCCTCTCTCTCTCTCTCTCTCTCTCTCTCTCTCTCTGTCATCATTAGTTGTGCTGTTGGACGTCTGACCACATTCACCTTTCCTCTGTCCCCATTCTGTTTGGAATTGTCAGCTTAGAGAGCAGAAGAGAGGAGACACACACACACACTGTCTCTCTCTCTGCCACACACAGACTCTCTTTCCACCCTGTGCCCATACACACACACACTCTCTCTCTCTCTCTCTCGCACACACACACACACACACACTCTTTCCGCCCTGTGCCCATACACACACACACAAACACACACACTCTCACTCTCCCACACACAAACACACACACTCTCTCTCTCCCACACACACACACACACACACACACACATTCACGCACACACGCACATACACACACACACACACACACACACTGTCTCTCTCTGTGCCACACACAGACTCTCTTTCCACCCCGTGTCCATACACACACACACTCTTTCTCTCTCTCTCTCGCACACACACACACACACTCTTTCCACCCTGTGCCCATACACACACACACAAACACACACACTCTCACTCTCCCACACACAAACACACACACTCTCTCTCTCCCACACACACACACACACACACATTCACGCACACACGCACATACACACACACACACACACTGTCTCTCTCTCTGCCACACACAGACTCTCTTTCCACCCCGTGTCCATACACACACACACAAACACACACACTCTCTCCCACACACACACACGCTCTCTCTCTCTCTCCACCCTGTGCACACACACACACACACACACACACGCACATACACACACACACTCTCAAACAAACTCTCATACACAAGCACACACATACAGTCTCTCACACACACACATGCCCAGACACACGTACATACACACACACACTCATATGCATGCCCGAATGCAAACACACAAACCTGCATGCATGCACACACACACACTCACACACACAGACATACACACTCTCTCTCTCACACACACACACACTCACGCACACACGCACATACACACACACACTCACATACACACACACAAACACATACACTCTCCCACACACACACACGCACTCTCTCTCTCTCCACCCTGTGCACACACACACACGCACATACACACACACTCTCAAACACACTCTCATACACAAGCACACACATACAGTCTCTCACACACACACATGCTCAGACACACATACATACACACACACACACTCATATGCATGCCCTAATGCAAACACACAAACCTGCATGCATGCACACACACACGCTCACACACACAGACATACACACTCTCTCTCACACACACAGCCACAAGCTCACCCACACTCACAGGCGCACACACACACTCACTCACATACACACACACCCTCTCACACACGCTCACTCTCTTTCTCGCACACACTCTCTCTCTCACACACACACACACACACACACACTCTCTCGCTCTCACACACAGCCACAAGCTCACCCACACTCACAGGCACACACACACACTCTCTCTCTCACAAGCAGACACACACACTCGCTCACACACACACACACACACACCCTCTCACAAATGCTCACTCTCTTTCTCACACACTCTCTCTCACACACACTCTCTCTCTCTCTCTCTCTCTCTCTCTCTCTCTCTCACACACACACACACAGACACACCCTCTCACACATGCTCACTCTCACACACACACACACACACGTCTTGGCTGTCTGTGCTGTGTGTAATTGTTCAGACTTGACCTTGGTTACCGTCGTTACCGTGGGCTTCCTCATTAGAGGCTGTAGAACAGCAGGTTCCCCGGGTCTGCCTGGATAATGAGGGTCTAATACGGTCCTGCAGCCCCTGTGTGCTCTCTCCATCACTCCCGCTCTGCTCCACACTGGCCTACTTCACACCCAATCTACATAGCCCCGTCTCTCTCTCTCCCTCTCTCTCCCCCTCTCCCTCTCTCTCGCTCTCTCTCCCTCTCTCTCGCTGTCTCTCTCTCCTTCTCTCTCTCCCTCTCTCCCTCTCTCTCTCCCCCTCTCTCTCTATCTCTCTCCCTCTCTCCCTCTCCCTCTCTCCCCCTCTCTCTCTCTCCTTCTCTCCCTCTCTCTCTCCCCCTCTCTCTCTGTCTCTCCCTCTCCCTCTCTCCCCCTCTCTCTCTCTCCTTCTCTCCCTCTCTCTCTGTCTCTCTCCCTTTCTCCCTCTCTCTCCCTCTCTCTCATTCTCTCTCTCCCTCCCTCTGTCACTCTCCCTCTCTCTCCCTCTTTCTCTTTCTCTCCCTCTCTCTTTCCTTCTCTTTCTTTCTCTTTCTCACTTCCTCTGTCTTTCTCTCTCTGTCTCTTTCGCTCTCTGTTTTGGGCGTGGCTTTGTTTTGTATTTCTGTGTGTGTGGGCTGCCTGGCCGTGCTTGTTGTGTTCTGGTTTTGATTGTCTCGGTTCTCTTTTCAAATTTCAAGTTGGAATAGTTTTGGTAACAGGGATTGTGTAAAGGGGGCCTCTCTCGATTCTATTCAATTAAATTCTCTCTCTCCGTCTGTCTTTCTTTTTCTTTTCCCTCTCTCTCTCTCATCTCATCTCAATGTGTTTTATTGGCATGACAGGTTCACACTTGTTGCCAAAACATAAGAACACAACAGAAAAACGCACTGCATTGAAACGGAACGGGGAGAGGAAAAAAAACAATGAAACACAGCGCACTTCCTCGTGCGCATGCAGGTGCGGATGCGATTATCATTTTTAAATTTGGGTTTGTGGGCTCGTCCCGCCCCTCTGGCTGCTGCAGGGGTGAGCGTCCCGTTGGCACACGCTCCCGCCTGTCTGCCTGCGAGGAGCGGCTCGCGGCTTCCGGAGGAGCCCGTGTTTATTTCGGGAGGTTCAGAGTTCAGAGTTCAGAGTTCAGAGCGCGCTTCTCTTTCCACGGTCAGGGGGAATGGCACTGTGGCCCGGGCTCCGGTGGATGACATCGTTAGCACAACGTGCGCTCTCTGCACAGCCCAGATACGTCTGTGTCTCTCTGTGTCTCTGGCCTGATCCCTCTCCCCTCTCTCCCTCTCTCTCTCTCACTCCCTCTCCCCTCTCTCCCTCTCTCTCTCTCACTCTCTCTCACTCTCTCACTCTCTCCCTCTGTCTGCGTCTCACAGTGGTCATGGCCTGGTCCCTCTTCCCTCTCCTCTCTTCCTCTCTCTCTCTCCCTCTCTCGCCCTCTCTCTCTCTCTCTCTCTCTCTCTCTCTCTCTCTCCCTCTCTCTCTCTCTCTCTCACTCTCTCTCCTGCAGTGGCCCTGGCCTGGCTCAGCTCTCTCTGTTCTTTGTCTCTGCTTTCTCTTGTTTATGAAGCTCACTGTGGGTAGGCATTCTGCCAGGGTTTACTCCGAGTTTTAGGGTCAGATATTACTCAATTTTGCTTTGTGTTTTTGTTTATGTCCCGATAAGTAGATATTTGTGTTGTTTTTTTTAATTTGGTTGATTCTAGCTTGCTTTGGTGTAATGACACAGTTTATAGTTCTGTGCTAACATGACTTGACATGACATGACATAGCATAGCATAACATAATGACGACATAACATAGTGATGTGAACAGGCCATTCAGCCCAACAATGCCCGCCTTTTCCTACCACTAAAGTGTGCCTAAGGCTTAGTTTATCGAAGAAGTAGATACCATCTTGCACAGTATCAAGCCCGGTCTTGAAAACCCTGGGAATTTCTGCCTCCACTACATGACCTGGAAAGCTACTCCACACAATGACCACCCTCTCTGTGTGAAAAAGGACTTGTTATGGTGTCATGCTGCTGGGTGTTGTTGTGGCTTAGTGTTGTGGTGGCATGGTGCTCTCTCTCTCTCTCGTTCTCCTTCTCACTCACTCGCTCTCTCTCTCTCTCTCTCTCTCTCGCTCTCTCTCTGTCTCTCAATTTTTGTTATTTGTGGGCGCGTTGTGGGGATTGCTTGTTTTGTAAACAATACGGCGCATTAAAACATGGCGAAAGTCTCTATCTGTCTTTTTCATTGTATCACTGTCACTGTTTATCCTCTCTATCTGCCTCTCTGTCTCTCCCCCTCTCTCTCTCCCCCTCTCTCTCTCTATCTCTCTATCTCTCCCTCTCCCTCTCTCTCCCTCTCTCTCTCTCCGCTCTGTTGTCTGTCCCGGTCTCGCCGGCCTCTCTCCGTTTCCCCTGCCGCTCGCTGGCCGGTGAGAGAGCAGGGCATGCTGGGTACAGCGGGGCTGGCCGGTGAGAGTGAGGCATGCTGGGTACAGCGGGGCTGGCCGGTGAGAGAGCAGGGCATGCTGGGTACAGCGGGGCTGGCCGGTGAGAGTGAGGCATGCTGGGTACAGCGGGGCTGGCCGGTGAGAGAGCAGGGCATGCTGGGTACAGCGGGGCTGGCCGGTGAGAGTGAGGCATGCTGGGTACAGCGGGGCTGGCCGGTGAGAGTGAGGCATGCTGGGTACAGCGGGGCTGGCCGGTGAGAGAGCAGGGCATGCTGGGTACAGCGGGGCTGGCCGGTGAGAGTGAGGCATGCTGGGTACAGCGGGGCTGGCCGGTGAGAGTGAGGCATGCTGGGTACAGCGGGGCTGGCCGGTGAGAGTGAGGCATGCTGGGTACAGCGGGGCTGGCCGGTGAGAGAGCAGGGCATGCTGGGTACAGCGGGGCTGGCCGGTGAGAGTGAGGCATGCTGGGTACAGCGGGGCTGGCCGGTGAGAGAGCAGGGCATGCTGGGTACAGCGGGGCTGGCCGGTGAGAGTGAGGCATGCTGGGTACAGCGGGGCTGGCCGGTGAGAGTGAGGCATGCTGGGTACAGCGGGGCTGGCCGGTGAGAGTGAGGCATGCTGGGTACAGCGGGGCTGGCCGGTGAGAGTGAGGCATGCTGGGTACAGCGGGGCTGGCCGGTGAGAGTGAGGCATGCTGGGTACAGCGGGGCTGGCCGGTGAGAGTGAGGCATGCTGGGTACAGCGGGACTGGCCGGTGAGAGTGAGGCATGCTGGGTACGGCGGGGCTGGCCGGTGAGAGTGAGGCATGCTGGGTACGGCGGGGCTGGCCGGTGAGAGTGAGGCATGCTGGGTACGGCGGGGCTGGCCGGTGAGAGTGAGGCATGCTGGGTACGGCGGGGCTGGCCGGTGAGAGTGAGGCATGCTGGGTACTGGGCGGGGCTGGCCGGTGAGAGAGCAGGGCATGCTGGGTACTGGGCGGGGCTGGCCGGTGAGAGAGCAGGGCATGCTGGGTACTGGGCGGGTCCCTGTGTCCCGGCTGACACCGCGCGCGGCGTCTGCGCTGAATCCTGATTTTTATCCGCTCGTCGGGATTCTCCGGCGGGGGGGCGGCGCTCCGGATCCCGGCGCTCCGGATCCCGCCTCGGCAGTCCGGACACGTCTCCGCTCCCGGGCCCGGGAACGGGGGGAAAAAATAAATAAAAAACTTGCCTCCTCAATTAATAATGATCAATTATTCGCTCCTCATTTATATTTCATTGCGGGATTTTGACCAATCTGGCGCGAGGGGCGGTTGGAGCATGCGTGGGCCTGGCCTGGCGGAGTGACAGTTGGTCGCTGCTTTTGAAATTAACCCTCTCCTGCCTGCATCCAGGTCTCTCAGGCGACACAACGACGATGCAGAAAGATTACTTTTGTATATGTTTCCTCACGTAGGAAATATTAGCTTCTTTTAACGTACTGCTTGCTTGACAAGTGACGTTTTCTTGAAATGAGTGACACTCTCACCTCATTGGCAATATATCATATGTTTGTCTTTTTTAGCAAAAGAAATGTCAAATAAATCACTGCTGAAAAAACTAAACGGCTCAAGCTAGGTTTTGAAACAGCTGGTAGCTGGTTGACCAGTTCAGACCATTACATTTTGAAACAACTGGTAGCTGGTAACCTCTAGCTTGCCATAACCGGATTTCACACCAGGGAAAAGATTTAGTCTCAATGTGTGGCTGACTTATTTTTTGTATATTGTTTGCAGTGCAGAACCAAAACCCCCCAAAATGACCTGCACCCCATTAATATGTACCTGCCGGTCAACAGGGGTGTTTCCTGTGAAGCAACAGGAAGTGCAGGATACCTTATCAAGGAAGCTGTGTCAGTCTCACTCCGGCTCAGTTTAAATGCTGCATTTAGCTCCTCGGTCACAGGCTGTTAAGTCAGAACTGGGCTTTTTAGTGCGCCCAATTTCAGCAGTTATGTGTATGTGTGTTAAAAAAATGCACTTAAACGGCTCATTAATTTCCAGGGACACTGTTATCCGCACATAACCATATGCCTGGTTGTGGAACATTTACAGTTAACATTTACAGTTCCCTTAATTTCATGCTTATTTATTTATTTATTTATTTATTTTTTTGGATTGAAGGATATGGTGACTCAGCTGGAGCCTATCCCAGCATACATTGGGCGAAAGGCAGGAATACACCCTGGACAGGTCGCCAGTCCATCGCAGGGCACACACACCATTCACTCACACACTCATACCCACGGGCAATTTAGACTCTCTAATCAGCCTAACCTGCATGTCTTTGGATTGTGGGAGGAAACCAGAGTACCCGGAGGAAACCCACGCAAACACAGGGACAACATGCTAACTCCACACACAGAGGTCCCAGCCGACCGGGATTCGAACCCAGGACCTCCTTGCTGTGAGGCGGCAGTGCACCATCCGTGCTACTCTCAAAGCAAAGATGTCTGATTTTATTTTATTTTTTTATTATTGTTATTATTATTATTATTATTATTATTATTATTATTATTATTATTTATGAGCACCAGTAAACTCTCTGTATTCTTCAAGTGACACATTTTTTGTGTTTGTGTTCTTTTTGTGAGAATAATTGGAAACGTCTTGCTGAGTCGTGCCTCTGTCAACTCACGAACGCTAGCTGGTTTTATTAGCCATTTCACGCTAATTACGTGATTTCATCTGACCTCGTCTTTCATCGCGTAAAAACTTTACGGGAACGTTTTTGTTCCTCAGACTCCCCATCGGAGGCACAGAGGGGTGTTGAAACGTTGCGTTTTAAAAAAATCACAAACACATTGTTGGAGTTAACTACGAGTGCCGCATTGCTCTGGTGGAGCGGTCGTTTTTTACGGTCGCGCGGACTGGTGAAAAAAAAACGTCTTGTTTTTTTTTATATGTGCAAACAAGCAGACAGCTTCGCTCTCATCAGGAATAGTAACCATGATGGCTTTACGTCTCTTGGCATTTGGCTGCTGTGTTTAGATTACGTAGCGTACAGGACGTGTATTTGCATAATCGCTTCTGCTCCGCCGGTGCGGTTCTGTGCGAAACGTTTAAATGCCGAAATAGCGAGGGAACGCTGGTCACGTGATGCGGATCGCCTTTTTCTGGCGGAGGAATCTTTGCGCTCTCTGCGGAACATCTTGCTGACGTGGCGCAAGCGTGTTTAGCGGAGAGTGTTTAGCGGTGCGTGTTCAGCGGTGCGTGTTTAGCGGAGCGTGTTTAGCGGCGTGTGTTTAGCGGTGCGTGTTTAGCAGAGCGTGTTTAGCGGAACGTGTTTAGCGGTGCGTGTTTAGCGGTGCGTGCGGAGGTTAGCGTTGAAGCTAGCTGTTGATTGTTGCGCTGCCAGCTCCACAGGTTAGCTCCAGCACCGGGCCAAGCTTCTCAGAGGCCTAGCCTTTCAGGGGCCTAGCTTTTCAGGGGCCTGGGGCAGGATAGGGGTTCCCAACCCAATTCAACCCACCCACCCTCTCCCGAATCCACCTACCCTCTAAAGACAATGGTTCCATAGAAGAACCCTGTGATTCCATAGAAGAACCCTGTGATTCCATAGAAGAACCCTGTCTAGTTAAGGGGTTCTTTGTCTGGGAGCTTTCACACTTTACACAGGGTTCCATAAAGAACTAAAAAGGGTTCCCCAATGGAATCCAAAGAACCCCTTCAGAACCCTTTTTTTGAATAGTGGATACACCTGGTCCACCTACTATCCTACAGTCCTGGGTCAAATGTTTTGGATTCTGATACTTTTCTCTGCTTTACTGAGCTGTACTGGTTTATTTGAACCTATGAAATACTCTCAAAGAGTGCAAAACCCTACCTTCTGGTCCTCTTGTTTGACTCAATTGCACCAGGCAAGATCAATGGAGCACAGAAAAGTATTTTAATCTGAAACAGTTGGGTATTTGCACGCCAGGTCTGCAGTCTTATAAACATTGTTGATGAAGGCAGTATGATGAACCCCTGATGTGCCGGAAACAGCCGATTGTGTTGCTCATTGGGTTGACTCGGCTCTAGTCCCTTACAGTACGGTTTATCCAATGCCACGTACAGTTGATTAGACAAAGCAGGGGACAATCCCCCCTGGAGCAATGTGGGGTTAAGGGCCTTGCTCAAGGGCCCAAGAGCTGCACTGACCTTATTGCGGCTACACTGGGGCTTGCCCCCAAGCTTCCAGGTCTCAGTCATGTACCTTAGTCACTAGGCCTCAGGCTGCCCCCAATTCTTTCCCAAAGGTCCCCCCCCCCCCCCTTCTTCTCCACATACGTCCTCCTCTGAACCCCCCCCCCCCCCCCGACTAGAGTGAGCAGAGTCACCATCCACCAGAAAATCGGACATTTTATTTGTATCGTGTTTTCCACAGAGGACTGTCACAAAGACGCTTTACGAGGTAACGGTAGAGAAGTAAAAATGGGAAATACGAGCTCCGAGCCCCCAGATTGCACAAGGTTTTCCGATGGGAAAAAAATCTTGGGAGGACCCCGGCTATCAGGGCCATGCGCTACATTATATTACTGGCATTTGGCAGACGCTCTTATCCAGAGCCACATACAGTTGATTAGACTAAGCAGGAGACAATCCTCCCCTGGAGCAATGCAGGGTTAAGGGCCTTGCTCAAGGGCCCAACAGCTGTGTGAATCATATTGTGGCTACACCGGGATTAGAACCACCGACCTCGCGGGTCCCAGTCCTTTACCTTAACCACTACACTACAGGCCACCCATCCTCTGCTGGCTTGTAGGTTGAGTTGGTAACAGTTGAGGCATTAAACTTGCAGGTAACATGAAGGCATATAGCATATGCAGTTCTGAGGAAAACACCTCTTTTTTGCTCGTCCAACACTGAACGTTTTTTACGGGTTGACTAGCCCTGCCTCTGCCACATAAAACACTGTGGCCTCAATCCCATCTGCTCCTGAAGGCACTGCGCTCTCTATCGCCCCCTTGGGGCCAGCTTTGAGTTGCAGGTTCCTGCTTTAACAGCGACTAACGGCTGTGACAACGATGTCTTGGCATCGGCACTGTTCATTGGCTAATCCATTATGTACGCGCTTCTGTAATTTGCTCCGGATGAGAGGGGCTGCCAAAATGCCTAAATATAAATGCAAATGAACAATGTGGTCGTAACAGTGTGTGTGTCTGTGTGTGTGTGTGTGTGTGTGTGTGTGTGTGTGTGTGTGTGCTTCTCTTCATTTTTATTTTTGCTTCACGGAAAATGTGGGTTTGAGGTCAAATCCCATGAAGTCACATGACTTTCCTAATGTAAGATCACCTGGCAATGACAGCTGAGCTTGAGGTATGAAAGTACAATATTCCTTTTCTCATCGGTCAGGTAGATGTTAGCTGGACAGGTAAGAATTCCATCTGGTCAGTCCTACCTTATCTGGTGAATTTACGCAAACTCTTTCCTCATTAAACAATGGCTGACTGTGTTGGGTAATAATCATTTCATATTTATCTGATGCTTTTACCCAAAGCAATTCTCAGTTGATTAGTTAAAAGATTGCAGGCCATTGTAATGTCCTTAACCTGAACTGCTTCAGTTTTTAAAGGCTAAAGGGTGTACCAGATTAACCCTTTAACATTGTAAGATCACAAAAATGTTACTGCCACTGGCCACTGAATGCAAAAGAGTTCTAGAACACTGACTTGGAATTCTTAAGAAAGAAAACATTCCAATAAAACCTGTTCTTCAAAGAGTCAAGCCTGTCTCGGCCTTGGAAGGCTAACCTATCGTGTTGAGTGTTGTGTCTGATTGTACGTTGCAGGTTGCGGCTTGCCGGACCCTGTGTTTTAGCCTCATTTTGCTGGAGACCGAAAGTGTAATTAAACCTCAGTGATGCGTCTGGTATGCTTAGTGTCCGGGGGAAGAGCAGACTTTGGGCTTGACCACTGAATTCAGCCCTTTGGGTTCACCCTGCGGACACCTCGTCCAGGGGAGAAGGAAGTCTCACGCCTTGGTTTCACATGGAAAAGAGCAGGTTCTCAGGGTTTGAATAGGTGCTGGCTTTGTCCGAGGTCTCGAGGATGAGAAGGAGGGCGTTCCGTTGTTGGATCAGAGGACATTTCGTAAGTTTGGACGTTCCTGGGGAAGTCTGGGGATTCTGTGTCTATGGATGTTTTGGGGTTTTGGGGTCTGTGGATTTTTTGTGGTTTTGGGGTCTGTGGGTATTTTGTGGTTTTGTGGTTATGTAGATGTTTAGAGGTTTTGGGGTCTGTTGATATTTTGGGGTCTGTGGGTATTTTGTGGTTTTGTGGTTATGTTGATGTCTAGGGGTTTTGGGGTCTGTGGCTATTTTGTGGTTTTGTGTTTTTGTTGATGTATAGGGGTTTTGGGGTCTGTTCATATTTTGGGGTCTGTTGGTATTTTGTGGTTTTGTGGTTATGTTGATGTATAGGGGTTTTGGGGTCTTGTAGATGTTTTGGGGTTTCTTCATATTTTGGGGTCTGTTGGTATTTTGTGGTTTTGTGGTTATGTTCGGGGGTTTTGGGGTTTGTACATGTTTTGGGGTTTCTGTTTCGAGGTCTGTGGAGAATCTGAGGCTGTTTGGAACTGGGAAAACGTTTGTCCAGAAACTTTGAAAGTGATGTCAAAATACAGCAAGTTGCATATTTTGAATCCTTTATTGATTGAATCGTTACTCGCATCACCGTCTCCTGACGTTTTACGGAGGCTGCTCTCATTGTGCCGCCGTAAATCAAATAATCAACCCAGTGGTATTGAGCTTTATCATTAAAATGTTACATTTCAGAACAATGCGTCCCCTTGTCCGGGACCCCCTCTCTTCTCCTTCCTTTGTAGATCTTTCTTGGTTGTTTTCATTATTTAATACCGTATTGTAGCATTCAGCAGTAGCGCACAGACGTGACCCTTTGTCTAATATTGATTTTTTTTTTGCTGCTGCTGTGGTTGAACGCTTGCATTAGTCATAGGAAACGGTTTGATGCTGATGAAGTGGATGCACAGCCCAGCGCATCCCCCTGACCCGTCATCCCCCTGACCCGTCATCCCCGTGACCCGTCATCCCCCTGACCCGTCATCCCCGTGACCCGTCATCCCCCTGACCCGTCATCCCCCTGACCCGTCATCCCCCTGACCCGTCATCCCCCTGACCCGTCATCCCCCTGACCCGTCATCCCCCTGACCCGTCATCCCCCTGACCCGTCATCCCCCTGACCCGTCATCCCCCTGACCCGTCATCCCCCTGACCCGTCATCCCCCTGACCCGTCAGCCCCGTGACCCGTCATCCCTTAACCCGTCAGTCCGTGACTGTGAGGTCTGTCTCTCTGTGGTTTCACTGCGCTAGACTCACTGCCAGTTCTTTAATGAGAAGCACTTTGTTCAATTAGCATTTTTTTTTTTTTATTGTTATTGAAAAGCTCACTGTTTGCGTGTTTTTGCATGTGTGCGAATGTGCACGTGTGTGTGTGTGTGTGTTTATGTGTATGTGAGTGCGTTTGTGTGTGTTTGTGTGTGTGTGTGTGCAGTTAGGTGTTTGTGATTATATGTGTGTGTGTGTGTGTGTGGGGGGGGGGGGGTGCATGTGATTGTCTTTGTGTGTGTCTGTGCATACTGTACATATGTGAGTGTTTCTGTGTGTTTCTGTGTGTATGTGTGTTTATGTGTGAATGTATACTGTGCGTATGTGTGTTTATATGTGTATGTATACTGTGCGCATGTGTGTATGTGAGTATATTTGTGTGTGTGTGTGTGGGTGCATGTGATTATGTTTGCGAGTGTGTGTGTGTGTGTGTGTGTGCGTGTGTGTGTGTCGGTGCATGCAATTATGTTTGCGAGTATGTGTGTGTGTGTGTTTAGCCTGCTAACCAGCTGATTCCTTCTATTAATTTTCATCCTGTGATCCATCCTTTCAAACCAGATGAAAAAGAGCAGGGAGAAAGCGTTTAAAATTCAAGGATATACGAGGTGGCTTTTTGCATGGCTCCGTCTCTTTCTTCAGCCGGGCTGACGGTGTTTTGACAGATACCTGTGAAATCTCAGGATGAGAAGCCAGATGAAATGAAAAAGATTTTAAACCTGAAGGAGGTGCGAGCCGGGATTCTGTCTCATCTGCGGATCACAGATCCTTTTTTTTTTTTTTTACTAAAATTATGCCAAGCGGAGACAACAGGTTTCGTTCTGGAGCAATATCAGGGATAAATATGGCAAACACTCACAAATGCCATGCCCAAGTATGACACAGATCCTTTTGGTCCAAACAGAAAAGTGTGTCATTTTCACAATATGCTGGGTTTTTTTGTGTGAATATTGGGCCTACTCACTTTCTTGCACACATAACACTTGGCACAGGCTGTCCCCAGATGCCTGGTGCCTCTACTTTACAAATTACACAAACAGAGGACTTAAAACTGCTGAAATCGCCCTCCGTCGGCAAGCATGAGTATCCTCTTATTTTACTCCATGTCGTACCTTGGTGGTTAGGTGCAGCCGAACGCTACCTGCATGCTGATCAGGGACTCCTGGTATTTCTGTGCCAGGTGTGATTTGTGCAGGAAGGTGCACATTTCACAGAAAACACAGAGAGGAGAAATACGTGCTTTATGGAACACACACACATGTGTCTCTTTGGACCCAAACATGCCTACAGTATGTCACACTTAGTAATGATATGAAGATCATTGTTTGTATACGTTGCAGCAGTGGTTCGTGAACTCCTGTTCCTGGAGATCTACCTTCCTTTAGATTTCATTTCTTGTGGTGTTGGAGTGAAAGCCTCCAGGATCTCCAGAAACAGGGTTGGGCAGCCCTGCTCTAGCTGGTGAATGAGGTGTGCTTTGTTAGGGTTGGAGTGAACATCTGCTGAACGGTAGATCTCCAGGAACAGGGTTGGGCAGCCCTGGTCTAGGATTATTGTGGGGAAGAACTACCTGTCTGCACCTCAAGACTGTGGCAAAATCTGACATTGTCTCCCACTCAGGATAATGCACAATGACAAACACACATCCAGCATTTCAAATGTGAAGGTCCTCCATCATTGGTAGCATCATCCATGCATTGTTTTGTGAACCAGGAAGTGATTTGTGTTGTGTTGTGTTGTGTTGTGTTGTGTTGTGTTGTAGGGTAGGCACGTATTGTAGACACATATGCTTAACCAGCTCTCTGCCAGGTGTCAAAGTTAAGTGTTGCAAATGACTCCCCGTGCTATTGAATGTTTGTTCTATTCAGGGACGCGATGTCATATTGTTTCTTGTTTTTATTTTTCCATAACATTCATAACTGCAGTCTCCAATATCGCGCATATATTATATAGAACGCCTCTCCTGTTTTCGCTAATTAGTCTCCTGCATCCTCTGTTAATGAACCGTCTTCATTAGAGAAGCTCATCGTTTGAGAATTTCCCTTGGCTTTTTTACTGCTGGCTTCCAGAACAAAGTGGTGATTTATGAACTCAATGGGCGAGGTGGGGGGGTGGGGGTGGGGGGGGGCTGAGTCTGTGATCTCTCCCAGCCTTTTTTTTCGGGGAGGGGGTCGACCTCGCACCTCTACCCCTCCATGTAACGGGACGCTCTGATTGGCCGGGAGAGCCGGAGAGTGAGGCCCTTGGCCGAGGCTACAGCTGTCAGTCAACGGGCCGGGGGCGGGGATGAGGTGTTTTTTCCCCCTCTGTTGCTAGGTTACAGGTATACCTAGAGAGGGTGCGGAGGGAGGGGGTGGGGGTGGGGGGTGAGAGAGGGGATGTGCACTCTCTTAACCAATTCTGCTTCCTTACAACCCAGCGCTATAGTACATCTCACGCACACACACACACACTCACACACACACACACACACACTCACACACACACTCACACACACTCACACACACACACACACACACACACTTACACACATGCACACACTCACACACACACTCACACACACACATACACTCACACACACACACACACACAGACACTCACACGCACACTCACACACACTCACACACACACACACTCACACACACTCACGCACACACACACACACACACATACACACTGACACACATACACTCACACACACAGACACTCACACGCACACTCACACACACGCACACTCACACACACACACACACACACTCACACACACACACACACACACACACATATACACTCACACATACACACTGACACACACACACCGAGGGCTGCAGGGAGAGGCGGTACACCGACACACACTCCAGAGCGGTATAAAAGTGATTTTCCCCTACATGGATTAGAAGCTCTTTACCATTAATTACGCCACTGTTTAAATATTACGCTTCCCTGATGTTCCTCCCCTACACGACCAGTGCACCGGTACATCGGCCAAGTCTGGGCTAATTGTGGCAATTCATCAAGTTTTAGAGTATTGATCAACGGCGTTTCCACTCCAGATCGGGGGGGGGGAGTTGATAAATAGCCGACTTTAGTCCCATCCCCGGTCGAGAGGAGAGAGCCGGGGCTGAAACCTTACCGCCCGTGCGGGGAGGAGAGGAGGCCAGACCAGACATCCATCTGCATCGCTAACAACAGTCCATTTAGCACCGCCGGCCGGCCGACGGGCTCGCTCCCCGACGGGCGCGGATCGATGCGCGGCCTTCTTCAGGGAAGCGCGGCTTTTTACAGGAACCTTTACTCAGCGGGCAGGGCCCCCCGGCCGCCTTTATCGCTGAACGGTGCGTCTCTGCGTTTATGCGAAAGACAGGAAGTAGCTGAACGGTGTGTCTCTGCGTTTATGCGAAAGACAGGAAGTAGCTGAACGGTGTGTCTCTGCGTTCATGCGAAAGACAGGAAGTAGCTGAACGGTGTGTCTCTGCGTTTATGCGAAAGACAGGAAGTAGCTGAACGCTGTGTCTCTGCGTTTATGCGAAAGACAGGAAGTAGCTGAACGCTGTGTCTCTGCGTTTATGCGAAAGACAGGAAGTAGCTGAACGGTGTGTCTCTGCGTTTATGCGAAAGACAGGCAGTAGCTGAACGGTGTGTCTCTGCGTTCATGCGAAAGACAGGAAGTAGCTGAACGGTGTGTCTCTGCGTTTATGCGAAAGACAGGAAGTAGCTGAACGGTGTGTCTCTGCGTTCATGCGAAAGACAGGAAGTAGCTGAACGGTGTGTCTCTGCGTTCATGCGAAAGACAGGAAGTAGCGGAACGGTGTGTCTCTGCGTTCATGCGAAAGACAGGAAGTAGCTGAACGGTGTGTCTCTGCGTTCATGCGAAAGACAGGAAGTAGCTGAACGGTGTGTCTCTGCGTTTATGCGAAAGACAGGAAGTAGCTGAACGGTGTGTCTCTGCGTTCAAGCGAAAGACAGGAAGTAGCTGAACGGTGTGTCTCTGCGTTCATGCGAAAGACAGGAAGTAGCTGAACGGTGTGTCTCTGCGTTCATGCGAAAGACAGGAAGTAGCTGAACGGTGTGTCTCTGCGTTTATGCGAAAGACAGGAAGTAGCTGAACGGTGTGTCTCTGCGTTCATGCGAAAGACAGGAAGTAGCTGAACGGTGTGTCTCTGCGTTCATGCGAAAGACAGGAAGTAGCTGAACGGTGTGTCTCTGCGTTCATGCGAAAGACAGGAAGTAGCTGAACGGTGTGTCTCTGCGTTCATGCGAAAGACAGGAAGTAGCTGAACGGTGTGTTTCTGCGTTTATGCGAAAGACAGGAAGTAGCTGAACGGTGTTTCTGTGTTTATGCTAAAGACAGGAAGCAGAAGCTAAGTAGTAGCTTGGTAAGCTAGTAGCTACTACATACAAGTAGTATGCAAAGTATGTGGTTTCTGTGTTTATGCTAAAGACAGGAAGTAGCCAAGCAGTGTCTCTGTGTTTATGCTAAAGACAGGAAGCAGAAGCTAAGTAGTAGCCTGCTAAGCTACATAGTAGTAAGCTATTACTACTTACGAGTAGTACACACACAAGAAAAACATATATCCTCCAGCTTGGAAATAAACCACCCAACCGCAAGGTCAGTGTCCCTGAACTGTACAGAGACGGAAATTTTGTAGAAGCTCTTAAAGCTGGTGGCAGTGAGTGTTTCCTTCACTGAAAGGAAAGATGCGATGTTGCCACATTTCTTACACTTGCTTCGAACATTTTCTGTTCATTTGCCCTGTGTTTTTATTGTTAGAAGCGTCGGCCAAGTTGCGTCATTGTGGACAGACGTTGGCTTGTAGCGCAACATTGGGTGTAACCTTCCCCATAAAATTCACTGTTATTAAAGTACCTTGGGCAACTGGATTTAATCTATAAAATATACAGTCATGGGAAATTCCTTTATTGAAGCATCATCAATCACATAAAATAAAATAAAACTGTTTCAGTTATGACATTACTGTTTCTTTTGTATTCCTGGAACTTCTTTAAGGGCCCACGCACAAATTTTGTTCATGTTTTGAAGCTGTTCATATCATCCAGGAGCTTTCAACTTCGTTTCCA
>NC_083762.1:4430308-4435308 GCF_963514075.1 Conger conger | reverse complement strand
CCGCACACCTATTTGATATTTTCCCGTTAAGCAAAGGCTATTACGAAAATGACACCCGCCCACGTGACGGCGTCTCGTTAGCACGTGTTAGCGTGCGTCGGCCTGACCTCTGATGAACTCTGCTCCCGACGAGGGGGTCAGGTTTGCAGCTGTGCCGGGGGTGTGTGCAGGCTGGGCCGTGTGTGCGGTTAGGTTCACGCCCCGAATAAAGCTGTCGGCTGCCTGGTGCTTTACGATCCCTGTCCGGGGCTCGGGAGACGCTGCGCTAACGGGCTAACGTGCTACCGGGCTAACACGTGCCGGTCATCTGGGCTCCTGCCCCTTTCTGCTGTGTTTTTGGATGGGAGAGTGTGCCTCTCTGTGTTTGTACAAACTGTGTGTGTATGTGTCTGTGTGTGTGTGTGTGTAAGCTGTGTGTGTGCACCTGCATGTGTGTGTGTGTGTGTGTGTGTGTGTAAGCTGTGTGTGTGCACCTGCATGTGTGTGTGTGTGTGTGTGTGTGTAAGCTGTGTGTGTGCACCTGCGTGTGAGTGTGTGCGTAAGCTGTGTGTGTGCACCTGCGTGTGTGTGTGTGTATGTGTGTGTGAGTTTGTGTGTGTATGCGTGTGAGTGTGTGCGTAAGCTGTGTTTGTGTACCTGCATGAGTGTCTGTGCACAATGGAAGAGAGATGGAATCTCGAACATAAATCTACAATAACCGAGAGGACCTGTCGCTGCTCCCCACCAGGGTTGCCTCAGGCTTTGCGTGTAGTCTTCCTCTGACCGGCGTCTGTGCGTGTAGTCTTCCTCTGACCGCCGTCTGTGCGTGTAGTCTTCCTCTGACTGGCGTCTGTGTGAGTAGTCTTCCTCTGACCGCCGTCTGTGCGTGTAGTCTTCCTCTGAATGCTGTCTGTGCGTGTAGTCTTCCTCTGACCGCCGTCTGTGCGTGTAGTCTTCCTCTGACTGCTGTCTGTGCGTGTAGTCTTCCTCTGATCGCTGTCTGTGCGTGTAGTCTTCCTCTGATCGCTGTCTGTGCGTGTAGTCTTCCTCTGACCGCCGTCTGTGCGTGTAGTCTTCCTCTGATCGCAGTCTGTGCGTGTAGTCTTCCTCTGATCGCAGTCTGTGCGTGTAGTCTTCCTCTGACCGCTGTCTGTGCGTGTAGTCTTCCTCTGACCGGCGTCTGTGCGTGTAGTCTTCCTCTGACCGCTGTCTGTGCGTGTAGTCTTCCTCTGACCGGCGTCTGTGCGTGTAGTCTTCCTCTGACCGCTGTCTGTGCGAGTCAGGCTTACGCACCGCAGTGTGGAAAAATCCTGCCATTCCGCCTCACGTGTTTTGGCTGGGAGCGCGCGCCTGTCTGTGCTCTCCCAAATTTATATCGACAAAGCTTTGGAATATGGCTGGGAATATGGTTCGGCGTTCCAGGTTGGGAGAAAAGGTGGAAAAATTCCTGAAATGGAGGGCGGACGGACGGTGTTGATGTTTTCCACGGAGCCGATCAGGTGAAGAAGCGGAGCAGGGAGCTGGCGTGTTTATGGAACGACCCGTCACGCGGGAGGCCAAGCCGGCGAGTCTTGGCCGTATTTTTGTAAAAGGAACGCCGTTTCCTGCATATTCTTCTTTGTTAAATAAACTGTTAAAATAGTGTGACGAAAATAGGAAAATATTTGCAGGTTCGCTATAAGAGGCTTTTTCCTTCCAAACACTACAGTTTGAGAATATTACTACAGTTTTTTATTAACTTTCCCAATTCCTTATTTAAATATACAGTGAGCTCCATTATTTTTGGAACAAAGACTTTTTTTTTTTCCTTCATTTGGCTCGGCACTCTGCACAATTTTAGATTTGTAATCAAACGATTCGCTTGTGGTTAAAGTGCTGTAATTTCTGCCCGGTGAAACCAAAGCGTATAAAATTATCCTTGAGTACAAGCTGAGAATGTACACTTTAACCACATGTGAATTGTTTGATTACAAATCTAAAATTGTGGAGTAAAGATCCAAATCAAGGAAAAATATCTTATTCTCTGTGGACATCTGGCTCTGACCAGCTGTTTGCAACAATATTTCTTTTCTTCAAATTTTTGTCCCACATTCCCCCTGTATGGTTTTTTGTGCACTTCTGCACTCTATCAAGACCTGCCCCTTTAAAGGTACATTAGGTAAGATTTTTGTGTTAAAGCATTGTTACAAGACCATTGTAAATCCCTTCCTATCATTGAAAAAGGCTCACTGACATGTTGACTCACCCTCTGCCTGTGTTTATAGTCCTTAAATTTGGGTTTCAAAATATAGTTGTCAGGCTGTCAGTCTGTGCCAAAACATTGTATTGCTGTGCAATAATTCAAGCTCATTGGTTGAAAATTGGTTCTAATTGCCACAGCCAATGGCGTTTCAGCATCAGCGCTTTGACAGAGAAGGGGGAGGGATAAACAGTGTTGTGGTTTGAGCGTGTTTGTTGCTGCAATTCCTCTCTC
Source organism: Conger conger (assembly GCF_963514075.1). Classification (NCBI taxonomy): domain Eukaryota; kingdom Metazoa; phylum Chordata; class Actinopteri; order Anguilliformes; family Congridae; genus Conger; species Conger conger. The sequence continues at coordinate 4,432,856 of NC_083762.1, read as the reverse complement.
GTGACCGAAATGACCTATTGTACCTTTGATGAAACCTTTTTTGATTAAGAAAATACAGGGTACAGCCATTTTGTTGTGCCACAATATTTAGCAAAATTAAGCAAAATAGACATCTTCATGCTCTCGTAGAAATGGCCCTTCTCACTTCTGCTGGTGCCATAGAAACCTGGGGTTCGTTACTGCATCGTTAATAAGGGCCAGGGTGCTGGCACACTGGCACGTCTGCGGAACATAGAATAATTGCTGATTAGGCTTTTAATTGCATTGTTACCGATGTGCTGTGGGGGTATTAAATCTCCTCATCACCACTTTTCCATTTGCCATTGGCTCCCAGCTTTTTATGCAGTAATTAAACTAGTAACTATATTTATATAGCATCTTTTACATGGTATATTTACTTATTTATTTGTTTCTTTATTTATTTATGTACAATATACAATGTAGTATGTACTGACAGCTTGATCTTTTTGGCCGGTTCGTTTTGTTATAGCTTTTTACGTTTATTGGTCTGAGGTGGTTGAGGATGACTGAATATGTTTTTCGATCGCACTCTATTGTACCTCAGGTCCTGGTTTGCATCCGGACAGCTGAAGCCTTTTGACAGTTAAAATGGTAGAGAGAGAGAGGGAGAGAGAGGAGGAGAGAAAGAGAGAGAGAGAGGAGGAGAGAGGGAGAGAGAGGGTGAGGGAGAGAGAAATTAAGGGAGGGGATAGAGAGAGAGGGATAGAGGGAGGCAATGGGATAGAGAGAGAGAGAGAGAGAGAGAGAGAGGGGGAGGGACTGGGATAGAGAGAGAGAGTCAGGGCGTAGGTAAGGGAGCAGAGATGTGTTTATTGACAGGTCAGCTCCGGGGTGACACACAGGAGGCTGCAGGACTCTGCCTTTTACTGCGACTGCGCAGCGTTACCTAGCAATAGCCTCTTCCTCCCTCACCTCGCCAAAGCCCACCCCTCTCCACCCTACACACACACACACACACACACTCACACACACTCTCACACACACACTCACACAGAGGCACACACACACACACACATACACGCACACTCACATACACGCACACACTCACACACACACACACACTCACACACACACACACACACACGCGCGCGCACACGCGCACACACACACACAGGGGCACACACACACACACACTCACATACACTCACACAGAGGCACATACACACACACATACACACACATACACTCACACAGAGGCACATACACACACACATACACACACAAACACACAGAGGCACATACACACACATACACAGAGGCACATACACACACACACACACTCACATACACTCACACAGAGGCACACACACACACACTCACATACACACACACCACACACATACACACACACACATAAACACCACACACACACACACACACGCTCACATACACACACACACTCACACACACACACAGACCCACCCTACACACACACACTCACATACACACACACACCACACACACACACACACACACACACACACAGACACACCCTACATACACACATACACACACACACACACAGACCCACCCTACACATACACACATACACACACACACACACACACATACACACATACACACACACACACACACACACACACACACACACACCCTCTCCAGTGTCATCCTTGGAGCTGGGCTCTCCTTATTCACTCTCAGACAGTGTGAATCCCTTACACACACAACCTGAGGTTGAACCTGAGTTTGCTGCCAAAAAGAAAATAATTGGGTTTTTTTATCCTTCATTTGACTTGCAAACCTTAGTTTTGTTTGTGTGTAGTGTTTGGCTTCCACTCTCTACCCCAGTCATCCGCACAAATGTTTCCCCTTCTTCGCAAATAAATAAATAAATCCAGTCTGTGTCGCTTTCAGACCGTAGTTTTGTTCTTCTCCTCTCCACCCTCCCCCCCCTCCCCCCGGGCGGAGAGCGCACAAACGTTTCCCCCTTTTCCCCGAATCCCGCGCCTCGGTGCCCCTTGGGAGAGGCGTTCCTGCCCCGCGAACGTCGGGACGGAGGTAATCCCGAGTCGTCTGAACGGACGGGTGGAATTACGGAGATTGACGGGCAATTTTCCCAGCGCTCTCTTTGAGTTTGGGGTGGGGGGGGGGGGGGGGGGCGTGTCCTCTGGGGAGAGGGGAGCGAGACAGGGAATCAGCTGACAGGGTGTGTTAGCGCAGGCTCTCATCTTTACTCATCTCTTTTTTTCCCCTGTCGCCAGGGAAACACAGACTAGAGTAGGGGTGACCCAGCCCTGGAGATCTCCTGTCCTGTAGGTTTTCACCCCAACCCTAACAAAGCTCACCTCATTCAATAGCTAGAGCAGGGCTGCCCAACCCTGTTCCTGGAGATCTGCTGTCCTGTAGGTTTTCACCCCAACCTTAACAAAGCACACCTCATTCAACAGCTAGAGCAGGGCTGCCCAACCCTGTTCCTGGAGATCTCCCGTCCTGTAGGTTTTCACCCCAACCCTAACAAAGCTCACCTCATTCAACAGCTAGAGCAGGGCTGCCCAACCCTGTTCCT
>NC_083762.1:4420308-4425308 GCF_963514075.1 Conger conger | reverse complement strand
GCCAAACGGGCCTGAACTCCCGCTCCCGAGATTCGGTCCGCGCTCTCCGTCCGGTGTCCGCACGGAGCTACCGCACGTTTGAGAGTCTTCCACACGGACGGTGGCTTCGGTTCTCCGTCCGTTCAGTATGAACGGCAGACAGCAGATGTGAAGGAGCTAAAATCTGGTGCTAAGCATCTCCTCTCATTAACCGAGATTAATGTGTTTTTGTACATTGTCGCTGACGAATAAACAAATAAACTATCCTCTAAAAACTTATAGCCGTAGCTAACACATCACAAGTCTTCTTCTGCCATCGTTACATTCTCATTACATACCTTTCCTCGATAATGTACTGCCACCTACTAATGTCATAGCAGTAAAAGCACAATAGCAAAATGCCACAAGCTCTTTCCATTTGATGTCCTCTCATACAGATGGTAGCTTCAGTTATCTTTCTGTACAGTTTCTTCTAAAACATGCATTAGCTTCACTCTTTCTATACCTTCCAGCTCAGGCAGCCCATAGTCTAGTATTTAAGGTGCTTGACTGGCACCTGAAAGGTTGGTGTTCCAAGCTCTAGTGTAGCCTCAATAATATCTGTGCAGCTTTTTTGGCCCTTGAGCAAGGCCCTCAGCCCGCACATTGCTCCAGGGGCTTGGTCTTAGCAGCTGTAAGACGCTTCAGATAAAGGTGTCAGCTTAATATCTGTAATGTAGTATAAAAACAGAGCGAGGCTTCAACCCTGGCCCCTGGCTTCTTCCACGTTGCGACCTCCGTGATCTCCGTCTCTTCTCCGTGACGTGTTTACGCTGTTCCTGTTACCCAGCAGCCAAAGCGTGTTTTTAACGTGGTGACTAAAACATCGTAGCGTGGTGCCTGCTTACTAACAGTCTGCTGTACTCCTTCTGTCTCCCTCTTCCTTGCAGTAGTGCAGTGGAAGGGAGCAAAGCGATGAGAATGAACGTGTGAAGTGATGGTATGGCTTTAGTCATAGTCTGCGTTGCCATTTCTCTGTTAGCGGGATTCCCGCAAATGAGTGTACAATGAGTTTTGATTCTTATAGATCATTTAGATTTCCCACTGGTTTACTATCAGTATTATTTGGCTGTGGTTCGTTGTTTTTTTTGTCGTTTTTTTTCTTAATAAAAAACGGATTCCATAGTTTGCTATCATCATTCTTGGCTGTGGTTTGTTGGTTTGTCATGGGAAATCTGATGTCATTATGCCTCACAGACTGTCTGTCTGTCTGTCTGTCTGTCTATCTCTTTCATGGGTTCTCCCTCATTTCTGCAGTCAATGCTAAGGAATGTGTTGTCACACACACACACACACACACACCCACGTATACAATAAACAGAGGAGACATTTCTCAGCAATATATGAGAACGTGCGTGTGTTTGTCCATGTTGTGGCTAGTAGCAAGAAAAACAAATGAAGACGGGGAAATCATGAAAACGTGAATTAGGCAAATGGAATGTTCTAGCTCCTTCGGATGTCAATTTGAAGCCACGTCAGTTATAGACGTGGCATATGGGGAGAGGTGGATCCACAGGTCATTTATACGTCAGGCTTTCCGGAAAAAAACTTCCACGACGGTGGTGCTGATGTTTTCTTGCTCAAAGGAAAGATCGGGAGTTCCAGAAGGAATATTTAAGGGGTTGGAATGTCCTTAAAGATGGCAGGAGCAAGGAAAGGAAAAAGTGGAGAAATATAATTGATTGGAATGAGCTCACTGAGTCGGAGGAGGTTCCTTCATGTGCAGCTTGTGCAGGAAGAATGCAGGCACTCCATTGGCCAGTCGAGTCCCCCAGGTGACACTACAGCCAATTATATGCTGCCTTATTGGGGGGTTCGTCCACCAGAGCACCGTCTAGATTCAACACCAGACCAAGGCTGTGTCTGAAACTGGTTACTTGGCTTCTGTTGAGAATACGATTTGTAAGTTTCAGAAAATGGACCGAGAGGCTGATCCACACAAGGGAATAGTGCCTTGTGATAATGTGAGCTTTGCAGCAGCCCTGCTATGCATTATATTATGTATAATAATATTTTCTTCCAATTTTAGTTGCCAATTGTACCCTCCTCTAATTCAATTAGAGTTAGTGTCAGATACCATGTCCACACCCCGCCCCCTGGTGGGCTGAGGAAGAGTGACACACCTTCTTCAAGACGACTTTTTGCCCACTTTCAGGTGAAAAAGTTAATTATATTGCCGGTTTTATTACGCAGGATGTTTTAGAAAAGCATCAATGAAAATATAATACCGTTACACCTCAATTGTTAATTACATGTAATACAATTAATTAACGTTTTAGCCTGAGATATAGGGCATGTCAATCTCTTCAGGGTGCAATTATTCAGGCCTGTGTTATTACATTACATTACATTAATGGCATTTAGCAGACACTTTTATCCAGAGCAACGTACAGTTGATTAGACTAACAAACCTCCCCTGGAGCAATGCAGGGTTAAGGGCCTTGCTCAAGGGCCCAACGGCTGTGCGGATCTTATTGTGGCTACACCGGGATTAGAACCACTGACCTTGCGTGTCCCAGTCATTTATCTTAACCACTACCCTACAGGCCGCCATGGGACCACAGGGCGTTAGACGAGCTGAAAGGTTTGTCTCGTAGCCGGGGTTCCTCTGGAGCACTCCCAGTGATCTCCGAGTGTGCTCGGCTCATGGAGACATACAGGCACTGGAGACAGCTTCTGCTTCCCAGCTCCATGGGTTCCTATGGGAGCTGCGCAATGGCTCAATGAAGCCGGGTTCGTGGAGGCGGCCATGTTTGACATGTTTTTCTGGCACCGGAGCAGGGTACCCAAACATGAAGGGATAAATAGGGATGAAAAATAAATCTTATATCTTCTTCTGTGCGGCTCAGAGAAAATAATCGGTCCCTGGAGAGTAATTAGTTGTGAGGAAATTTTAGAATTGAAAAGTACTGTCCAAAATAATTTTGCCGGGGTACATTGATAGTTTTGAACGGACGTCACTGGGGGAATGTGCTTTTCGGCACCAGAGGCTTAATAAACTGCAGTATATTCTAACCGCTGGAGTTTGGAGCGTCTGGTGGGGAATGACAAATTCCTGGTTCCCTGGCTCCGCTGTGATAGGCCGGCAGACGCTGGCAGGGGGCGGAGCCTCTGTCTCTGATTGACAGGCCGCGTGGGTTCAGAGCGGAGAACGATGAACGATGAACGATGTCGTCCGGGACGAAGGCGGAAAGGCCACCGGTCGCTCTCTCACTCCCGAGCGCGGGGTCACGGGCCGGGGGAAGCCGGGACTCGCAGATCGAGCGAAAACATCTCTGTCCGAAAACCGAACCCCTGCAAGCCCGCCGCCGCCGACGTTCTGAGAGATTCGCGCTTTTTCCAGAATGTTCCATTACCGTGCGGGCCAATCTAAGGCATTTCCTTGGGGGGGGGGGGGGGGGGTGAGCCTTCTTTTACGGTCTGCCTGTGTCACACAGACGTTTGACAGCTCCGCACAGGCCGAGAATGTGTTTTTTTATTTCAACCGGCGGTAATCGGCATTTTAACCCAGATTCATCTTTACATGTTTACAGTGTTTTGCGTTATTATCTAAGCTCGCCAATTACGTACACATTATGAACTGGACTTTGAGTACGCCGTAGTTATTGGTCTTATTCCATCAATTGTTCTGTACTATAGTGCTAATAAGGGTTTTCAGTTTCATGTAAATTGCCAACGTTAATTGCTCGTTGTATAAATCTCTTAAGGTGTGCAGTGAGGTTATAAGTACTAGCTGTGGTTCCTGCAGTTCTGTAATTCCCCTGCTAAATACTTTGCTGTGTCCTATTGTGTGCACATGCCATTATTGCTGTTTTACTTATGATATGAACCTCATGCATCATCACTCAAAATCACTGTTGATAAGAGAACATAAAACATCAAAAAAAGGTAAATAAGATAATCATATCTCACGCTGTGTGTGAGTGAGTGTGTGTGTGTGTGTGTGTGTAACATCATATCTCACGCTGTGTGTAATGGCCATCGAACTGGAGAGGACCCATCCACCTCCCCGTGTCCAGAGAGAGAGAGAGAGACAGAGACAGAGAGACAGGCAGAGAGAGAGAGAGAGAGAGAGAGAGAGAGGGAGACTATCAAATGTTGGTGTCATTCGCACTGTGGTTAACAAGTGTAATCTTGCAGTGAAATAATGGGGGGGGGGGGGGGCTTTTTGTTTTCACCCCCGCGTCCCTCCCCACCCCTCTGTGACAACATGGCCGCCGGCGACCTGTCCGTTTCCCGTCCGTTTCCCGCACGTTTTTCTTTTTTATGGACAAACGAACTGCAATCAGAGAGACTGAGAGAGGGCGGGTCCTCACCTCTCATTTTGTGTCAGTGAGGGGCTCAGTTCTGAGAACGACGCGGGGAAGTGTGTGCTATTTTTCCGGGGGCGCAGGGGGCAGGAGGGCACGGCGCCGATAAAAACGGACGATGTTCAGAGCGAGCCGCGGGAGCCAGGGAATGATGGAGGGCCGGGTCGGTTAACGAAGCCGGTCGGGGAGGGGGATTGTGGGTAATGAAGAAGGATCGTTCTATTCTGAGCCGTCTGCTCCTCAGCATCTAATAATAAAGGAAGGAGACGCGGGAAGTGTCGGAGTTTCCATAGAAACCAACGCTGTCGATCCCGGGGAAGGAGTCGTATTCTAACGGCGCTTGTCAGGTCTGTACACACTGTTACTGACACCCGAGCTTCACTGTGTGTGTGTGTGTGTGTGTGTGTGTGTGTGTGTGTGTGTGCGCGTGCTTCAGCCTGTGTGTGTGTGTGTGTGTGTGTGCGCGTGCTTCAGCCTGTGTGTGTGTGGACTTCAGTACTGTGTGTGTGTGTGCATGCACTTAATTTTTTTCATTTCCCTGCATTACTGAAGGCACGTACACACACACACACACACACACACAGACACACACACTCACGCACACACACACACACACACACACACACAGGGCTGAGGTAGGCACACGCACACGCACACACACACACAGGACTG
>NC_083762.1:4402808-4405308 GCF_963514075.1 Conger conger | reverse complement strand
GGGTTGTCCGTGGCGACGGCGTCTCTCAGTGTGACTGGGCGGATTGCCGTTTCTCTGGGAGGGGGTGTAGAGGAGCCGTGCTTGTGTTAGGGCACGCCAGGACGAATCTGGCCGGCCCGCCCGAACGCCCCTGTGCTGTGTCTGTCACAGCATCCCACCGCAACTGTTCAGCCGGACACTTTACTGCACTCGGCTTTAACGAGTGTTTTGGTCGCGTGAGACGTAAAACCTTTTTTTCTCAGGTCGAAAAATATTACTTTGTTTTAAGCGACTGTTTGCTTGGCGAGTGAAATTCTTTTACCCCGTTGGTAAAATCCTCGAATGACTCAAACTGTCTCACTCAATGTTTTTGCCTTATTTAGCAAAAAAGTAATAGAAATAACACAATAGAATAAGTCCAGGTATACAGTGAGACTTATTTTTGGGGTTTTTTGCTGTGTGGTGTAAGCTGCTGAGTGCCGCCTGTTCAGTCCTAACTGTGTTTACCTTCAAAAACCTGTTTAAATAACAAAAGTAACCAGTTAACACATCGGCGATTTCAGATTTCAGTTGGATAAAAAATTTTGATTGGCAGTCATGAAGCGACCATTCCGGCTCCGGCTGCGTTTCTACCGCGTCCCCCCGGCCCTGGGATTGCCGCAGTAAGTGCTGTGTCACTATGAGAGTGCCGTGTCAGTCTCCAGACTGGAGTAGCGGCGCGGCGTTAGCGTAATAACGGGTGTCTGCGCTCGGCATGCTGGGATAATGACACACTCGCTGCTGAATGTGATCGGCAGGGCTGCAATTTTCTCACTGGAGACGAGTTAACACAAGAGAGCTAAACGACAACACTGAGCACCTGAAGAGTACTGAGAGAGAGAGGGAGAGGGAGGGAGAGGGAGAGAGAGAGAGAGAGAGGGAGAGAGAGGGAGAGAGAGAGAGAGAGAGAGAGAGGGAGGGAGGGAGAGGGAGAGAGAGAGAGGGAGAGAGAGGGAGGGAGAGAGAGAGAGAGGGAGAGGGAGGGAGAGAGGGAGGGGGAGAGAGGGAGAGGGAGGGAGGGAGAGGGGGTGAGGGAGAGAGAGAGAGAGGGAGGGAGGGAGAGAGGGAGAGGGAGAGGGAGAGGGAGGGAGGGAGGGAGGGAGGGAGAGAGGGAGAGAGGGAGAGGGGGAGAGAGAGGGAGGGGGAGGGAGAGAGGGAGAGGGAGAGGGAGGGAGGGAGAGGGAGAGGGAGGGAGAGAGAGGGAGGAAGATAGGGAGAGAGAGGGAGGGGGAGGGAGAGAGGGAGAGAGAGAGAGGGAGGGAGAGGGGGAGAGGGAGGGAGAGAGGGAGAGGGAGGGAGAGGGAGAGAGGGAGAGAGAGAGGGAGAGGGAGGGAGGGGCAGAGGGAGAGAGAGAGGGAGGGAGAGAGAAGGAGAGAGAGAGAAAGAGAGGGAGGGGGAGAGGGAGAGAGAGAGAGAGGGAGGGGGAGAGGGAGAGGGAGAGAGAGGGAGGGGGAGAGGGAGAGAGAGGGAGAGAGAGAGAAAGAGAGGGAGGGGGAGAGGGAGAGAGAGAGAGGGAGGGAGAGAGAGGGAGAGAGAAGGTGGGAGGGAGGGAGAAAGAGAGAGGGAGGGAGAGAGGGAGGGATGGAGAGGGAGGGTGAGAGGGAGTGAGTGAGGGAGATAGAGACATAAAGAGGGAGAGAGGGGGAGTGGGAGATGGAGAGGAAGATATGGGGAGAGAGAGAGAGAGAGATAGAGAGAGAGAGAGAGAGAGAGAGAGAGAGAGATTGTATGTATACATGCAAGGCCATTTGCTTTTTCCATTTTTCTGCCTGTGTTTATTATTTCAGAGTAAACTGTTTTGTAGTTTAATGCAGTCAATGTTTAGGTGAAGCTTTTGCAATGCACTGTACTGCCAGAAAAGCATTCTTGGATTGGAGAGAGAGTGCTAGAGAGGGAGAACACACAGCGTCTCTGAACACACAACTCTGAACCTCTAAGTGGATAGGCTATAGCAGCAGAAGGCTTAATAAGTCTAAAAAATACCTGCACATTCAGTACACACCTACGTTTGCGTTTATTTATACTGTGGTTTTATATTTTTATTTGATTTTAAGTATCGTGTTGTCTCATGTCTATTTTTATGGTATTTGTTTTTACTGCTGCAAAGCACTTTGTGATGTATGCTCAAAAACTGCTTTTTGAGTATAATAAAGTTATTATTATTATATACACACGCCATTACGTAGACACACACTCACACCCCCTTGCCGGGTTTGAAATTAGGCGTTCCCTCACAATGTCTGAAATCAGACCGTTCCAGTCCGTTCCACCTGAGCCAAACTGCCTCGGTCAAGCGCAGTTAGCTCGGTCATCGGCGCTAACACGGCTGGTCATCGCAGCGACCGCGGTACGCATAATTAGCTGGCGGAGACGGCTCGTTCCGTTTGCCGAGGCAGCACAGGTAGTTATTTTCCGGCGCTAGCCGAGTTAGCGCGGCCCACAGCAGGTGTTCCGCGGGAAGGCGGCTTTGTTTCGGGAGAAT
>NC_083762.1:4394708-4402608 GCF_963514075.1 Conger conger | reverse complement strand
GTGATCGCCGAGCACTTGCGAAGCGCGCGCCCCCCTTTGCCTGGCTTTCTGTTTATTTATTTAATTTGTGAGAACTCTTTCAGAAGAGGCTTTAATTTCACCCTTAAGGGACGGCCGGCCCCTGAACGAGAGGCGGTTTGGGAGAGAGGCTGGTTTATGTGTTGACTGTGCAGAGGGTTGTGTTATGTATCAAAGTTTTTTTTTTTCTGCTTGAGAAAAATATCTGAAATAACGGCCAACGTGTCCTTGGGCCGTCTAATTCCTAAAGCTGGGTGTACACACACACACACACACACACACATACACACACTCACACAGTCACTCACACACACACACACACACACATACACACACTCACACAGTCACTCACACACACACTCACACACACACACACACTCTCTCACACACACACACACACACACACACTCTCTCACACACACAGACACACACACACACACACTCTCTCACACACACAGACACACACACACAGACACACACACACAAACACACACATACACACACACGCACACACACACTCAAGGGGGTGTCGAGTGCCACACACGCACTACTGCGCTCAACTTCTGCTTCTGCCTTCCATCCGAAGTGTGTGTGGAAAGACCTTTTTTTTCTGTTTCCAGGTGGAAATCCTGTGTTATTGCCCAGTCTCTGCTGGGTCGTTAGCCCCCTCCCGCCCCCCCGGCGGCGTTGTTTATGATCCGCAGATTTCAGAAGGACAGGCAGGAGACGGGGGGTTCAGAACCGTGTGTGTGGCACTTTCCTTAATTCCTCCTGTGGAGAGGTTTTTTTGGCTGTGGGTTGTCTCTCTCTCTCTCTCTCTCCCTCACTCTCTCTCCGCCCTGTGCACACACACACACAAAGTGAGCACTTTATTAGGAGGACCTGTACACAAGCTTGTTAATGCAAATATTTAATCAGCCAATCATGTGGCAGCAAGTAAATACATAAGCAGGCACACGTGGTCAAGACTGTTTTTCAGACCAAAAGTCAGAATGAGGAAGAAGTGGGAGTCCTGGGGGGGGGGGGGGGGGGCTGAGGGGGGCGGAGGGGGGCGGTGGGGGGCGGTGTGACAGGACCGATGGAGAGGCACCATCTTCACTGTGACAGGGTCGCCCTGCCGCCACAACGTCCTCTCACCTGCTCCAAGGGGAGGCGGCGGCCATCTTGTGTGAGGGGTGGGGGTGGGGGGGGGTGGGGGGTGGGGGGGGTGATGTCCTACGGTGTCCTCGGTCCATTGAGAGCGCGGTCACTCGCTCTGAGGGAGAGGTCACCGGGGACTGATTTCTGCAGCGTAAAGACTGAGTGAGTGATTCATTTACTGTGTCACTGTCTGTCTGTCAGTGATGAATGACACACACTCTCACATACACACTCACACACACACTCTCACATACACACTCACACACACACTCTCACACACACGCTCTCACATACACACTCACACACACAAACACTCACACACACACTCACGTACTCACACACACACTCACACACACACACTCACGTACTCACACACACACACACTCTCTCACACACGCACTCACACACTCACATACTCACACACACACACTCTCACAAACACTCACACACACACTCACACACACACTCTCTCACACACACACACTCACACACACTCTCACACACACACACTCACATACACACTCTCACACACACACACACACACACACTCACACACACACACTCAGTCACACACACACTCTCACACACACTCACAAACACACACACACACTCACAAACACTCACACATTCTCACACACACACACACACACACACACTCTTACAGACACTCTCCTCCGGAGGAATGATCATTCTTTTTTATTCAGCTGCTGCTGACCCAGAGACTGGATGCTGGTGTGTGTGTGTACTGCTCTAAAATCCAGCTAGGACCAGCTTCAAATGACCGGCTACCAGCTGTTTCAAAACTTGACTTGAGCTGGTCGCAGCATGTTGAGTACGGAGCTGGTCTGAACTGGTCAACCACCTACCATCCGTTTCAAAAGCTTGAGCAGTTTTTTTTTTCTGCAGGGCTGTACATCCCAAAGTAGTGTGGCTCTTCGAGAAACTGAATGTGCTACGAATACACTCAAACAATCCACAACCATGTGGGGGAATATATGAATTACTGTGGCTTTTAGATACTGCAGTACTTTTTTTTTGTATGTCCTGCTGTGAAAAGTTAGCACGTTTGCAACCAAATTCATCAATGCAAAAAAAACATTGTAATTCGTTAGTTAGCTGACGCTATTGACGCTATTGACGCTGTGTATTTTTGTGTGTGTGTATTTGTGCCTGCGTGCATGCTTGCACATCTGTGTGTGTGCGTGTGTGTGTGTGTGTGTGTGTGTGCGGTGTGTGTGTGTGTGTATGTGTGGTGTGTGTGCATGCGTGTGTGGTGTGTGTGCGTGTGTGCATGTGTGTGTGGTGTGTGTGTGTGTGTGTGTGTGTGTGCGTGTGGTGTGTGTGTGAGTGTGTGTGTGCGTGTGTGAGAGAGTGTGTGTGTGTGTGTGTGTGTGAGATTGTGTGTATGTGTGTGTGTGGTGTGTGTGTGTGCGGTGCGTGTGGTGTGTGTGTGGTGTGTGTGTGTGTATGTGTGTGTGTGGTGTGTGTGTGCGGTGTGTGTGTGTGTGTGTGTGTGTGTGAGTATGTGTGTATGTGTGTGTGTGGTGTGTGTGTGTGCGGTGTGTGGTGTGTGTGTATGTGTGTGTGTGGTGTGTGTGCATGCGTGTGTGTGTATGTGTGTGTGGTGTGTGTGTGCGGTGTGTGTGCATGCGTGTGTGTGTATGTGTGTGGTGTGTGTGTGTGCGGTGTGTGTGTGCGGTGTGTGTGGTGTGTGTGCTTGTAACACCCCATTAGCAGGAACAACGGTACGTATATCTAAAGCAGGCTTGCTGTAGGCCGTTAACCTGAATGAGTTGTTAATGAGTTAATGCTGTAATTTAAAGCGGGGACCGTGCCCAGGGCATGGTACAGTGGTGACACACAGTAGGTCAGTGTGTGTCAGTGGAGCTGGATGGATTTACCGTGGGCCTAAAGGGCAGGTTCAGGGGGCACGAACTCACACAGTCCCCGTTAACCGTTTCCTTCAGACTGCGAGCCAGCGTGCATCGTCACACAGTCCCCATTAACCGTTTCCTGCAGACTGCGAGCCAGCGTGCATCGTCACACAGTCCCCATTAACCGTTTCCTTCAGACTGCGAGCCAGCTTGCATCGTCACACAGTCCCCATTAACCGTTTCCTTCAGACTGCGAGCCAGCGTGCATCGTCACACAGTCCCCATTAACCGTTTCCTTCAGACTGCGAGCCAGCTTGCATCGTCACACAAACGTTTCCGTGCTGCTGCTGTGGGTTCACGGATTTAACGACATCCTGGCAGCACGAGGGATCCTTATCCAAAAAAGCAGGATATTATAACGACCAAAATTGTTCTTTTTTTGGGTTAAATGGACTGCATTTATATAGCGCTTTATAATTAATGCCTCTCCAACCAGCTTGTCAGGTGTAATTGGGGTCTAGGCGATAGAACCAGGGATCGAACCAGCAACCTTCTGACTGCCTGTAATCGGAACTTAACATCTCAAACCCGTTTGAACTCCCCTTGAAACGTTTCCCACTAACGAGGTGCTGGGTTTGTGGCAATCGCCTGTTTTATTTTTAGGTTTCTTTTTTTTTTTTTTTGGTTTGTTTGTTTTTTTAAGCAGGGAGATGAAGTGCAGCAATTAGCGATGTTTAGCGAAGCGATGTAGCGAGTTTACTTTAAAAGTTAATTAAGCCTCTCCATGCTGGGGAGTGAACTATAAAATAACTCTCCGCCCTCTCGAGAGCGGAAACGTTGCTTTTAAAATTCGCTCCTGGCGACAGTTCATCACGTTCAGTTCACAACTCCGGGTCCCACGTCTTTTCCCCCTCGGATCTCGGTGATGATAAAAACAAGTCTTGTTAAAGCTTTTAAACCTCAAAGCGTTTAACCCTCTGAAGAGTAAGGTTTTTTTTTTTAAATCAACATTCTAAGTTGATGTTCTAGAACCCTGTTGCTTTCAATCGGCAGTAGTGATTGTTAACGCAGCGCTAGAATGTTCAGTTAAAAGCGTTCTCATCACATATTTGTGATGTCACACCTTAAAGGGTTTTTTTTTTTTTTTAAAGAATGTTCCAGAACTCCGTTACTTTCAGCTATGACCGTTGTGCGATTGCTGTGATTGTCATCAGCATGAGAATGTCCAGCTGAGAACATTGTAATCAGGCCTTTGTGATGTCACGCCTTCAACGTTTTTTTTTTTCTACAACGTTCCTTGAACGTTCAACATTTCAAATGTTCCAGAACTCCGTCCCTCTCGGTCACGAGTAGGGACTGTTGCGTCATCGGCGGCGTCGGAGCGTTCAGCGGAGGACATTTCCCACCGGACGGATGTTTTGCGGCGACGTCACGCGGCGAAGGGTTAGACGTCCTCCCGGCAGACAGCAGCTGTGCGGCGGAGAGCGCCTTAGATCGGCCGTTCTGTTGACACAGCTCTGCGGAGACTTATTGCTTTCTGATCTGAGGCACACCGGCTGTGTTATTAGGTTCTTTTTGTGGAAACGGGGGGAGGGGGCGCGTGTGTGTTCCTGACCCCCCCCCCCCGGCGGTTCTGCCTTGGCGGTATTAGCGGTCTCAGCGGCCCTAGGGGGGGGAAGTGGCTCCTGACGTGCGTTTCCTGTCCGGGCACGCGGGCAGAGGTGGGAGCGGTTATGAGGGAATTATGTGTGTTTCACCCCCCCCCCCCGCCCCTGCTGTGGAAATCAACATACACCTGTCACACCTTCACTATACACACACGTGCGTATACATATACATGAACTCTCTCTCTCTCACACACACACACACACACACACACGGACACACACACACCTTAGTTCTCTCTGTCACTCGCTCTCTCTCTCACACACACACACACACACATATACATAAACTCTCTCTCTCTCTCTCTCACACACACACACACACACACACACACGGACACACACACCTTAGTTCTCTCTCTCTCTCTCTCTCACACACACACACACACACACACACACACGGACACACACACCTTAGTTCTCTCTGTCACTCACTCTCTCTCGCACACACACATGCAAACACACACTCTCTCTCTCTAATGCGCACACACACACACACACACACACAGTGTGGACGGGGTGACCCAGTCCCACAGACAGCGTGCTGGGCTGTGGTCCGGTCCCCCCCCCTCCCCCCCCTCCTCCCCCTCCTCCTCCTCCTCCTCCTCCTCCTCCTCCCCCTCCCCTTCCTCCTCCTCCTCCTCCTCCCCCTCCTCCCCCTCCTCCTCCTCCTCCTCTCAGGTTTGCAGTAATCCCTTCAGCCCCAGACGGCCTGGGCTCTCTGTCCAGCGGGCCTCTCCTGTGATGGAACGACACGCCGCTTTTCAAACCCCAGTCCTCGGGGACCTGTGTCCGCTGCTTTCAGTAAACACGCGCATTTAAACCTCTTTCACGCCTTCGTATTTCTTTTCTCCCCCGAAAACCTACTTTCGCACAATGCCGGCGTCGGCCGGCTGCCCTTTTCTTTGTTGTTGCTCCTGAAGTCTTTGTTTTCCACCAGCCACGCTGTTCTTTTCCGTGACCTGGTCATCCCCGCTTTTCGGCTGTTTCGATTCCGGGGTGGTGAACGACAGGCCCCCCCCCCCCCCCCCGAGTCGGAGAACCCCCACAATTACCCTCTAATGGATTAACTAAGTGCAGAGAAACACAGAAACCCAGCCCACCCCGTCTCTCTCCGGGACCAGGTTGGGAGGCCACTGTGCTGGAGGACCCTACACCGTGCTGTTCGGCACTAGAAGGCCCGTGAATACGGTATCAGTGATTACTTTCCGTTTAGCTCCCTTGGTCTATGCTGATGTGATTATTTTTCAAAAATAACAAATGAGCAAAGCACAGCGATATTTATGGAATTGGGCTACTCAGAGATTTGTTTGCTTTTTAATGTTTTCCGGCGTATTTAATCATTTTTAACGAACGGTTCCGTAATTAATATCGTTAATCCCTCGGATTAATCTCCTCGTCAACTCCTCGTCAGCGCTAAACTACAACCCTCTTTTAATAGCGTTAACTGAAAATAAATTGAAATGTACCTTTTTCATTTAAACGCCAGCGATATCTAAACCCCCCCCTATGTTTTATTGCTTTTTAATCACATTTGCGACGTGCCTGCTTGAATCTGCTCACCTTAATTTGACTTATCGAAAACACTGGGCGCTACTTCTCTTTTGTGGAAGAGTTTCTTGGCTCAGTAAGGGATTGGGGCAGCGGGTGGGTGGTTGGGTGGGGGGGGGGGTGCGTACCTAACCCCCCCCCTCCCCCCCATTCTGCAGAGTCGTGCCCGGGTCCCTGTCTGGATGGTTAGAGCAGAAATTGGCAATAAATAGACGTGTGACTTGCCTCGGTGCAAGGCACTGTGGGATTATTACCATCCCGCCATCTGATTGGACGGTTAACGAGGAGAGAGGAACCCAGGCCGGTAACATTACTGCTCCCCGCCGAGACGTTCACACACCCCCCCCACCCCACCCCCCAACCTCCACTCCACATGGTACGGTTGGCAGGGGAAACCTGAAAACATATGAAAAAATAAATACAGGATTCCTCTAACTGGCCCGTGGCGCTATGGCACTGTCTCACCAAAGGGGGCAGTGTTCTCATTTTCATAATTATAATTGTCATAATTTTGTTATTTAGCTGACGCTTTTATTCAAAGGATTAGACTAAGAAAGGGACAATCCCCCCTGGAGCAATGCAGGGTTAAGGGCCTTGCTCAAGGTCTCAACAGCTGTGCGGATCTTATTGTGGCTACACCGGGGATTGGCACCACCAAACTTCAACATCCCAGTCCCCCTGCTTAGTCTAATCAACTGTAAGTCGCTTTACAGTTGCAGCCAGCAGCCACACCATCATGCACCCAGCTCCTGCCAAATGGCTGAAGCTAAGCAGGTGTGGGCTTGGTGAGTACTTGGATGGGAGACCTCCTGTTGCTGCCGGTAGTGGTGTTGGTGGCCCAGTAGGGGGCAATCTTCTCTCTGGTCAAATTATCCCCAATGCCCCAGCGCAGTGATGGGGACACTGCTCTGTAAGAGATGCCATCTTTCGGAAGAGCCGATAAACGGAGGTCCTGACTCACCATGGTCATTAAAGATCCAATGACACTCTTCACAAAGAGTAGGGGGTTCCCCAGTGTCCTGGCTAAATTCTCAACCTGCCACCTGATCATCCCCTGATTCAATGGGCTCCCTCCTCTTCACCTCAGCTGGTGTGTGCAAAATGGCAGCCGTGCATCACCCAGGTGGGTGAGGCGAGCTTCCTAGTCATCAGTGTAAAGCGTTTCGAGTTTCTAGAAAAGCGCTATATTAAATGTAATAATCGATCTATCTCTGAATAAAAAAGAGTGTCTGCTTCGTACTCCACGTGGAATGGATGGTGCAGGAGGAATTTGAAAGGGTTTGTCTCGCAGATGCAGGAGGTTGTGCCGGTTGTGTTGTGTCTCTGAAGCTCGACCAGCGCCTGGAACAGAGTCGATTCTCCTTTTTCCACTGTGTGTTCGTGCCGGAATTCCTCCGCCGGAATCCTGTAAACGCTCACGACTTCGGCCGGGCTGTTTGGCTCGGAGTCCTGGCGGATCCCTTTCCTCTTCAAATGACTGGAAAACGTCAGAAAATGGGGGCAGGTTGCCCTCTCTCCGGAGTTCAGCAGAGTAGAGTTACTGGTTTGTTGTCAAGGAGACATATGGTGACGGGGAAAAGGCACTGTGCTGTGTGCGTGCTCACAGTGCTCTCTTTAGTGCTCAGTGCTCACAGTGCTCTCTTTAGTGCTCTC